>NC_047115.1:479841-747341 GCF_902500255.1 Thalassophryne amazonica | reverse complement strand
TTCAAGGACAGAGACAGAAAGTTCCTGAAGGACAGCAGACATGGAGGACACACGGAGAGGAGAGTGTTTGTTTCCTCGGTCTCCTTTCATCTGGAGTGGAGTTGAAACAGAGGATGCAGAGGGGGCGACATCGAGCTCTGACCCCGAACCACGCAGGTGCTCCGAGTGCATCATCGCTGAGTGCGTACGTGTGGAAGATAAAAAACAAAACAAAACACACGTACCAGGATCAGCCCGCGGCACAAACAAACAAACAAAACTCAGTTCATATGGACACTGTTGTCATGACAACTGAAAAAAGTGTCCATTTCAGTCTCCTTCAGAACAAGTTGACATCTTCAAAGTGTTCGTTTTGTCCGAACAGCCATCTAAAACCACTCAAAGCTATCCCAGCATGCACTGGGTGAGAGTCTTAACCCCCGAACCCAAAGAGACGTCATTTACAGCAATAAGAGAAAAATGATGCAGCGACCATCAGAGAAGCTGAAAACTGTTGAAGTTTATTTAAAAAAAAAAGCCAAACATGAAACTGATCATCAGAATGAGTGAAACTGTTCTGTTGTGGAAACAGAATTTGGGACATTCCAAATGAAACCAATTTGCTTTATAAAAAAGAAGTCTCCCCTGTTCATGATCTCAGATTTGATTCATAATATGAAAAATCCAGGACATTATCTTCATATTCTAAATAGTTTTCCTTCCAGAAGGGTTTGAGGGCATGGCACTTTTTGGGACCAATTTTTTTTTTGCCATCTGTGAAAGGCCATATCTCTAAAAATACGTATAACTGATAATACCTTAGATCTTTCAATTATTTCTCACCTGTACCTATTGCTCATTTTAAGCCCAATGAAAATAATTTTTGGTCAACAGTAGAACGACACAAAAATCCAATGATGAAATCCAAATTTTCATCTAGATTACAACTTTCCTTCCAGACTTGATTTGGCGGGGTCAGACCCACTTTGAGCCAAATACTTCCACATTATAAATCATTCAGGATACTTATTTCTGCATTAAAATGTTCCTTTGATTTCACCAGAGCCTCAGCATGGGAGGGTACTCGAAAAATGGGTTTTTGAAAACAAAAACACTGTTCTTTGAACATTGGTAAACTATATAAACTATACAAACAATGAAACTTCTTCATTCATCAGCACCTCAAAATATTCCTCCCACCTTCTCAAGACACTCTCCACGCTTGTCAGCACATTAGCATCTGTGTCTTTTACCCTCCCAACCTGCTGCACAAACTTTCCAGCTGTGTTCCTTTGTCTGGCTAATCGATACAAATCCTTTTCTCCTTCCTTTGTGTTTAACTTCTTGAACATCTCGCTATATGTCCTTTCTTTGGCTTTTCTCCCTGTACTCCTGTCTACTTTCTTCATCTCTACGACTATCCCAATTCTTTTTTGCCAGCCTCTTCCTCCTTATACTTATACAAGTCTCCTTGTCTTCCTTCCGCTGTCCAGATGTCACACCCAGTACCTTCCTTGTGGTCTCCCTCACCACATCTGGAGTACTTTTCCAGTTGTCCAAAATCTCTTCACCTGTGCCTCTCTCACCTTCTCCCTGAATTTCACACAGCAGTCTTCATCCTTCAGCTTTTTAATTTTGGGCTTGTTTTTGATGCTACAGTTGCTTATATTTGTCTCCTCGTCAAGTTGTAACAGTTTGTAGTCATTATTTCCATTTCCCATGATGCCACACTTGTGGTCTAAAGCACCTGTCATTGTTCATCAGGTCGCCCAGGTGCCCTATTTGGAACATACACATATAAATGCTGAACACTGACATGTCAAAATTGTGTGTTTTACCAACAGGCGCTAACCACACTTAGCATTAGCTAACCCATGATGGCAGTTGTGGTTAGAGTTAGCCTACGGGCTCATACGCTAATCACCAACATTTACTTTCAGATGACTCATCATGTTGATGAAATCAAGTCTTGCACAAATAGTGGCCTGAAACGTAAACTTTAATCGCTGCTGGTCAAATGGCAGACATGTAGGAAATGCTAATGCTAGAGGCTAACCCACATGCAAAACAATGATATTAATATTCCCATTTTAATGTTGTTCTTTTGCATTGTCAGCAAAAAAAGTGATGCAAATTATCAGTTTAACTACCTGCTAGTTTCACAAACAAGCTATCAGCTACAGCTAATTTGACCACGTGAATAAAAGGGCCGTTACTAATCACTAGATTTATAACCAGTTCAGACTTTGTGTCTGGATCAAGTGATCTTGCTGTCTGGCTCATAACAAAATGGTCAGACATCTGTAACCACGGTAACATGAAACAAACACGCCAGCCTTTAAATCAAAAATCGTTTTAAAAACGCCTCTTTCAGCTTCAGATTGTGTTTCAATAACCGGCGGCTCTTATTGGCCGTGATTTCACCTTTTCTAGATTCACACACATCTCTGGAGGTCATGTTTGCTGTCATAATTAGCACTTTAATCACCACAGAAGAGACAGCGAGCTGATTGCAGCCGCCACTCAACAATCACTGAAGTGAAGAGTGGACGCCTTGTTTGCCATCAAGAACTCCAAGTCGCCAACACGCCGTTTTACCCACACACACAAAGTGACACAAACCTGTTATGGAGTCTTTTGAGATGCACATTCGGCCTGTTGAAGGGAAAAAAAGAGTATTAAGAGCGATAAGAAGAGGCTAATGCTACAGTCAAGACTGGGGTTTAGCAACAAGAAGTTAATCTGTGTAGCCGACCAAAATGTGTGCGACTGGAAGCTGGACACGACTTTTTCTGGGACATGCTGTTGCTATCATGTTGCTACTGTGGAGTAAATGATCACAAACAGATGTTCAACAATACAACTGAAAGGATTACTTACTGAGTCAAATCAATAAGTAGATTGACCTTAATTATTCTATCAACAAATAGATGTAGATGACGTTATTTGCGGGGGGGGGGGGGGGGGGAGCAAGCTTATTTCTGTGACAACTACATGCTAACTAGCTAAGCTAACATGGGGAGTCACTAAAGTGACAGCGAGTTAGTGCTGTCACTAAGCTGATAAGAGTTATTTGAAGGAAATAGATCTTTAATTTCCAATGAGATGATGACTTGTTTTTTGAACAACCTATCAGATTTTATTCCACGAAAAGGCTATGGCCTTTCAGAAACTCTGAGAAAATATACAGCAAAGAGTTAACATTTAACACTCACTCACTCACACACTCATCTTCAACTGCTTAGTCCAATTAAGGGTCGCTGGAGTCTATCCCAGCAGTCATAGAGCGCGAGGCGGGTTCACCCTGGACAGGACACCAATCTGTCACAGGGACACAAACAGAACAACAAACAGTCACACTCCCACGCACACCTACGGACAATTTATAGATTCCAATCAAGTCCAAAATACAGTCAGTAACTATAAGACTGAAAAAAAAATGTAGAAAGAAAAAGAAAACAAAATGGTAAAGAAAATATAGAAATCAGACCAAGTGAGAAAAGAGAGATAGAAACTAAAATATCAAAATAAAAAATATAGACAACAAAAACAAGTGAAAAAAAAGACAAAAACACTATGAAATGTAAAACATAAAGTAAAAAAATATGGATATTAAAAATCAGACAACAAAACAACAGATTAAAAAAGATAAATAAACATACATCAAAATAGGCCAAGAAAATTAGAAGTGAAAGAGAAAAATCTGAGTAACAACAGACAAAATAAAAAGACAGAAACTTCACAAAATGTAAAAAAAAAAAGAAGAAAAAAAAAAAAACATGTTAGAAAATTATGGAAAATAAAAATCAGACCAGCTGTTGTTGGCTGTGACAGCAGCAGCCGCTCACTGTGACTGCACGAGGCATCGAATGTTCTAAATTTTCATGTTTTTCTGCTTGACAGGGTGTCAAAAACAAACCGGATGATTCTGAGCTTTAACGAGGATGAAAGCTTAAGGATGAAGACAGAGTTTTATATCAGATAAGTGTGATACAGTGTGAGCTGTTAACACACACACACACACACACACACACACACACACACACACACACACACACACACACACACACACACACACACACACAGTGACATCACTGATGTGTTTTTGACAAACTGGACTAAATGATGCTCCTCACTGCAGTGCGGCATTCAAACACCGACATATACAGCACTTGCTCCTGATTGGTCCAGACTGAGCACAATGATGTGTTTACTGATGCTGACTTGTTTTTCAGAGCTCCCCCTCCCCCCAGTGCCAAGCCAAGATTTAGAAACACACACACACACACCAACAAAAAAGGGGGGCTGTCTTGGAGGCCCCGCCATCCCCCAAGTTGAACTGAAAGTAGCAGGACGGCAGTGACAGGGTGATGGTGGGGGTGATGATGGGGGTGATGATGGGGGTGATGGTGTGGGTGATAGTGGGGGTGATGGTGGGAGTAATCGTTGGGGGTGATGGTGGAGGTGATCGTTGGGGTGATGATGGGGTGATCGTTGGGGTGATGGTGGTGGTGATGGTGGAAGTGATCGTTGGGGTGATGGTGGTGGTGATGGTGGAGGTGATCGTTGGGATGATGGTGGGGGTGATGGTGGGGTGATGGTGGGGGTGATGATGGTGGTGATGGTGGGGGTAATCGTTGGGGTGATGGTGGGGGTGATGATGGTGGTGATGGTGGAGGTGATCGTTGGGGTGATGGTGGGGGTGATGGTGGGGTGATGGTGGGGGTGATGGTGGAGGTGATCGTTGGGGTGATGGTGGTGGTGATGGTGGAGGTGATCGTTGGGGTGATGGTGGTGGTGATGGTGGAGGTGATCGTTGGGATGATGGTGGGGGTGATGGTGGGGTGATGGTGGGGGTGATGATGGTGGTGATGGTGGGGGTAATCGTTGGGGTGATGGTGGGGGTGATGATGGTGGTGATGGTGGAGGTGATCGTTGGGGTGATGGTGGGGGTGATGGTGGGGTGATGGTGGGGGTGATGATGGTGGTGATGGTGGAGGTGATCGTTGGGGTGATGGTGGTGGTGATGGTGGAGGTGATCGTTGGGGTGATGGTGCTGGTGATGGTGGAGGTGATTGTTGGGGTGATGGTGGGGGTGATGATGGGGTGATGATGGTGGTGATGGTGGGGGTAATCGTTGGGGTGATGGTGGGGGTGATGGTGGAGGTAATCGTTGGGGTGATGGTGGGGGTGATCGTTGGGGTGATGGTGGGGGTGATGATGGGGTGATGATGGTGGTGATGGTGGGGGTAATCGTTGGGGTGATGGTGGGGGTGATCGTTGGGGTGATGGTGGGGGTGATGGTGGAGGTGATCGTTGGGGTGATGGTGGAGGTGATCGTTGGGGTGATGGTGGGGGTGATGGTGGAGGTGATCGTTGGCGTGATGGTGGGGGTGATGGTTGGGGTGATGGTGGGGGTGATGGTGGAGGTGATCGTTGGGGTGATGGTGGGGGTGATGGTGGGAGCAATCGTTGGGGTGATGGTGGGGGTGATGGTGGAGGTGATCGTTGGGGTGATGGTGGAGGTGATCGTTGGGGTGATGGTGGGGGTGATGGTGGGAGCAATTGTTGGGGTGATGGTAGGGGTGATGGTGGAGGTGATCGTTGGGGTGATGGTGGAGGTGATGGTGGTGGTGATGGTGGAGGTGATGGTGGTGGTGATGGTGGAGGTGATCGTTGGGGTGATGGTGGGGGTGAAGCTTTGACCCACATTCCTGTAAGTGTTTTTGTCCTGGAGGAAAGAGAAGATTCTCCTGATTTATTATCCTGTGGGTAAAGTTAGAAACACCTTCAGACAGAAGCAGAAACGGGTTGTAAAAAGAGGAAAACGGACTTTGGAGACTTCCGTGGTTTTTTTTTTTTTTTTTTTTTTCTTTTTTTTGGAATAAGTCCAGTTTTGTTTGCACACAGTTCTCCTTTTCTGAAGAATCCAAAAAAAATGGGCCAATCTTCAGTACCCTCAGGCAGGGGCGCCACCAGGGATTTTGGGCCCCATGAACAGAAATTTTACTGGTCCCCCCCCATATTATTTTGTCAGTATTATAATTGTACGAGGTCTATTAGAAAAGTATCCGACCTTATTATTTTTTTCAAAAACCATATGGATTTGAATCACGTGTGATTACATCAGACATGCTTGAACCCTCGTGGGCATGCAAGAGTTTTTTCACGCCTGTCGGTTACGTCATTCGCCTGTGGACAGTCTTTGAGTGAGGAGTGGCCCACCCTCTCGTCATTTTTTCATTGTTTAGGAATGGCTCAGAGACTGCTGCTTTGTTTGATAAAAACTTTTTCAAAACTGTAAGGCACAACTGAGTGGACACCATTCGATAAATTCAGCTGGTTTTCGGTAAAAATTTTAACAGCTGATGAGAGATTTTGGTCTGGTAGTGTCGCCGTAAGGACAGCCCACGGCGCCTGACGGCGATCTGCGCTTCGAGGCGGCAGCGTCTCGCCGTTTCAAGTTGAAAACTTCCACATTTCAGGATCTGTTGACCCAGTAAGTCGTCAGAGAACAGAGAACTTTCAGAAGAAGTCGGCATGAGGAGTTTATTCGGACATTCCATTGTTAACAGACATTTTGTAATGAAAGAACGTGCGGGCAGAGTCGCATGTCAGGCCGGACCCGACCGCGGGGGGTCGCGACAGGAAAAACACCTCTGTTGGAAACCTTAACGGACAAGTTGGAACATGCCCAAGCTGTTAAACAATTTCTCAGTTACTCACTTGTTGAAAGCCATCAAAAGCCGCCTGAATTTTACAAATGGTTTTCAACACGGAGGTGTTTTTCCTGTCGCGACGCACACAGATTCGCCGAGTTGTTTCCATGAGGACTCGGCGAATCTGCGCGCACGTCTTTCATTAAAAAATGTCCTTAAACAGTGGAATGTCCGCATAAAGTCCTCATGCCGGCCTCTTCTGAATCTTCTCTGTTCTCTCACGACGTCCTGGGTGAATTAAGCCTTAAATTAGGATGATTTCAGGTCGAAACAGGCCGACGACGGCGCCTGGAAGTGCTGCAGGACGTCCTGCTCTGTGGGAAGTCCTTACAGCGACAAAAACACCCCATAATCTCTCATCAGCCGTTAAACTTTTCACTGAAAACCAGCTAAATTTCTCAAATAGTGTCCACTCGGATATTCCTCACAGGTCCAGAAAAAATTTTGATAAAGCAACGCGCGCCGTCTCGAGTAGCGTGTGAAACAAAGGAATTCAGCCGAGAGGGCGGGACCACATCTCACTCAAGGCCTGCCCACAGGGAAATGACGTCACTGACACGCGTGAAAAAACTCACGCATGCGCACGAGGGTTCAAGCATGATTGGTGTAATCGCACGTCATTCAAATCTATATAGTTAAAAAAAAAATAAAAGGGTCGGTTTATTGTCTAATAGACCTCGTATTGGGGGCCTCTCTGGGCCCGTAGAATCCTTCTCCTTATTCTCCTCTTTTTGGCACCCAGACCCAATCCAGACCCACAACAGCTGTTTAATTCACATTTCTCAGCACTGACTTTTAACTCAATATGAAGCAAATGCAGTCACATCCAGTCACCACCAGATGGCGCCACCAGCAGTGGCTCTGTGGTGTGATCGCTCCAGGATTTTGAACTCCTTTCTAAGTATGCTGGATAAACCTTTTTTCCAATTCCCATGACAGACTGTTGCAGTCAGTAAACTCTGGTTCCTGAAGTCTGGATCAGGATTATGGTCCCATGTTTTTGAGCGCCTTGGGGCAACTGTTTGTTGTGATTTGGCGCTATACAAGAAAAAAGTTGATTGATTGATTGATTGATGTTTCCCTTCAGCTTTGGGCTGATTTCTGTCTCTCAGACCCGAGCCTGTTTGTGGACTGTCCCTCCTGTCTGCCAGGTTCTGCTAAACAGTAAAAGCTGTTTTAGCGTCCTTCACTGAAAGTCATTGAGAGAGGATTTTTTTTTTACAATACTGATACATGTACACAAAAAATGGTACTGATCCTGAACATTTCATTAAACTCTTCTGAAAGAAATGTAATTGAAGCTTAATGCATTATACTTTAAACATGAACTTTATTTCAAATAACTTTAACTATAACCATCAACATACATCATGCTGCCTTCACTCTGATTGGTAGTTGCCATGATGCAGTGCTCAGAATTTGCATACAATAGACTTCTCATCCACTTGTGTCTTGCAGCTGTAAAACATCCACTCTGATTGAAAATAAACAACAGCTGGTTATTTTGTCTCTGTTCCTTGTACCTAATGTGACCAAGGGGTGATGGGGTCCCAACCATGCTTGACAGTATTGCAAACAATCCCACTGACAAACCCTCTGCTGGGCAGACTACATAATGACACCACTTCCAACAACCAAAGTGTTTTAATCTGCAAAATTAATGCCGATATCGACATGTGCACGAGGCTCACATCGGCTGATATTATTAGCCAACTGAGATATCGGCCAGGGTCTATACATCACTGAGGCATCCTTCGAGATCCTCTCTGTAGATCATGGACATGATAGTCCACAGTGCCCTCAGCCTCACTGCAGAATTCTCGCAATGTTACAATTTAAACAACAGAAAGCAGTCATTGTTCCGTGACTATAGGACACGTCAGTCAAAGGTTTTGTCCTCTGAAGACCTTTTTTTTAGTGATGAACAAAGACATGTTTTGTTTATGAGCTGGATAATCATGAAATCCTGTTATCAGGGCTTTCGGAGCAGAACATCCAAGTTCTGCAGAAGCTTCTTCTCCACTGCAGTAAGACTCCTGAAGTCAGGAGAAGGCGAAATGACAAAGAAATGTTGAATCTTAAATCTTCAGTCTTAAAACATCCAAACCCCCAAGTTGTGTCACAGCAGGGAACCTTTGGCGAGCGAGTCCATGGTCCCGGACATGTTTGGGGGGGTCAAATGTGGGAGGGGTTTTGGTTTTTGGGGTGGGCCCATCTTCTTACAGAGCTCCTTATTCTCTGAGCTTCCTCCCCCGTCCTCCTTTATCCCTCCTCAGCCCCTCTTTTATGTCAGGCTTCCCGGCCGCCACTTTCTCACGGGGACACTGAGCCGTGGACCGCCACACGGTAAGAACCCGCGAGACAACACCCTAAACCGACGGCTTTGGAAACAACTTTTCATCAGAACTGTTCTCGAGATGTTTGAGCTGCAGACGGGAAGAATTATAGTTGTGGTTCTGATTTACTGTGGAGGCGTGCACACACAGATTTAGTGCACGAGGACAATAACGGCTGAAAAACAAACTCTCAAGAGTTTATTTGACATTCTTACACTTTCTGCTCAAACTTGCACAAAATAATTCTGCACATATTCAAGAAATAATTGAAATAAGGTGAAGAAAAGCGAAAAATGCAACTGAAAACCTTTTTTTTTATAAGATTCTGTCAGATATTGTTGAAAAATCTTTCAGAAAGAAGTTAACTCCATCCACCAGGACACATCGTGAGCAGGTCCTTGTGCTCGCAAAACTTTTCCGACAGTCTTGCGTAAATTTTGAAGTTATTCTTAAGTTTATCCCAGAACTGTTCAGAATTTTTTTAGACTTTTTTTTGGAAAAATCAGTGTTCCTGTTTTGGAATTTTTCCAGTTTTCTGGTTTGTGGTAGACCTACTTGATGTACCAATATGCCAAGCCTCCTGCAGGATGTTCTTGATCTTGCCCACTGTTTTGAAATGGATTTCCTTCCCAAAGTACAGAATATTTCGTTCCTCTAGGTGTTTTTTTTTTTAATAGACAGTCTTTTGGATCACTGAGCTTTTATTTTGATAGAGTTGTTTATTTATTTACAGATCAGAAAACACGTGAGGGATCAGACAGAAACATGAGCTCAGAGTTGTTTTACATTCAGCTCTGCTTTTCCGAGCGGGTCGATCAGCGGGATCAGGAGTTGGGCTACGAGCAGCATGTAGACATAAGTTTGATTCCTGGTCGACCCGAGTGTGTGTTTGGATGAAACTCTTCACCTGCATCGTGTCAGTCCAACTGGAAATGGTACCAGGCTCGGCTGGGAAAGTAACCTGGGATGGACCGGCACCAAAAGGCCTCATGGCCTGATGTACTTCTCTGTCATATTCTGAGGATTTGGGAAAGCCTCCGCCAGTATCCTGTCAACATTCCAGGAACTGATGAATAAACAATTGAGCCAGGTGGTCACAAAATAATTTAATTTAAAAACATTAAACACTTTTCCTTTTGTGAGTTTCCAAATTAAAAGTGCAGGTAATGAAAACAAACAGGCATTTTTTTAATTATTATTATTTTTTTTTTTTACTGCAGGCTTATTTTGCTTACATTATATCCCATAGACCAGTCTGCCACCTGCTGGACATGTGCGGGATTGTTGCAGGGAATAATCTTAACATCACAGGCAAGATGGAAGTCAGGAGCAGGAGTGGTTGAAGTTACATTTGTACATATGTTTCTTGAATTTCCAAAGCTGGGGTCGGGGCCTTGCAGGGTCGCCGCTGCTTGTGCTACATCGGTGGCTAAAATAAAAACTTTGTCCTTTATGTTCATATTCCTCAGAGAAAACATTTCACAGGAAAGGTAATGTTGAGCTAAGTACAGTTTTTCTAAACTCCATCGCCCGTCTCACCCTCTGTGTTACCACCACTGAGGTGCTCTTGAGCAAAGCATTAACCCCAAGCTGCTCCGGCGCTCTTCAGCCAACAGCTCGTAAGATTAAATAGATGTGATGATGTTCAGACTGACTCCTGCATTCCTGATTTTCTTCTTCTTCTTATAAATTTCCCCTCACAGCCACGATGAGTGGTCTTCTTCCCTGCCGCGCCCACGTCCTGCTGCTCCTCGTCCTCTTCCTGCTTCCTGTTCTGACAGGGACTAAGCGACAGCCCAACCAGGAAAAACCTAATAAACCACGTCAGCCTCCAACAACATCCCAACCAGCCAAGAGACCCAGGAACCGGTCTGTGCCAGGCTCCGGAGAGCTGACCACCAAGAAGGGTGACCGCTGCATCTGGCAGACGTCCGGGGAGGTTCTGGTGTCGTTGCTGGTCAACTGCAGCTCCGATACCCAGGGAACCCAGCCGAGGTGAGTGTGCCGGACCGACCAGAGACTGTGGACGTGGTGGACACATCAGTGATAAAACTGACCAAAGACTTCAAACATGCTGACGGGAACACGGCAGTTAAATTTGATGGAATAGTTCCGGAAGCAACATAGTATCTTACAGCATCACAGTAACACTGTGTTGCTTCCCGATGAAGAATCCAGACTAAAGAGTGCTGGATCATAACGTTCCGTGTAGCTATAACAGGCAGTGAGACTCGTAACGCTGTTCCACTCCAGACCTCATGGTGGCAGCGGTTAACTTGAGCCGCTGCTCCTGCAACCTCCTGTATATCTGGTCCAGTACATCCAAGACCCCATCCTCTGGCTATCAACAATGAAGCCACCAGGAAGAAGGAAAAAGTTGCAGTGCTTTGACAGGCATCTTGATGAAGCAGGCTCCCATAAACGTCCATGTTAAAATGTCCAACCTTAGAGCAGAAATAAACATGTTCACAGCCTTGTACAAAAACCCATTTTGGATTCTGTAGCTAGTTTCCTCCTTCATGAGAACTATGCCTTTTAGCCATACAGTTATGCATAAATAGCAGTGTAGCCACTTGGCATGACAGCTAGTATAGCGCCTAGCTCAGAGCTCTGATAGCACAGAGGCTGGTAGCTGCAGCTGCTAGTTGTTGTGGAGGACTATGTCTGTCCTGTTCTGAGCATTTTATTAAAAATATCTCTAATAATGTGGCTTGTTGTGTGGTTAATTGTCCTAGCAGATCATCTAAGATGTCTGTGCTCCAGTATTTCTGTCAAATGAAATTTTCTTGTTAGTTAATTTGCTGTCTTCACACGTTTAGCAGCTGTTGGTAGCTTTGTAATGTCAGGCCCAGTTAATCCATGAATGCTGAGGAAATATGGTGGTCATAATTTGTAATACCTGCACATACGAGGTCTGTGAGAAAAGAATCCGACCTTTTTATTTTATTCAAAAAATATATGGATTTGATTCATATGTTTTTACGTCAGCCAAGCTTGAACCTTTGTGCGCATGTGTGAGTTTTTCCACGCCTGTCGGTTGCGTCATTCGCCTGTGGGCAGGCTTTGAGTGAGCACTGGTCCACTCTCTGGTCTCCTCTCATCGTTGTTTCATTGCGAGGAAATGGCGGAATGATTTGGGCTTTTTTTCCATCAGAATTTTTTCAGAAACTGTTAGAGACTGGCAGCTGGAAACCATTCGAAAAATTTATCTGGCTTTCGGTGAAAATTTTACAGGCTTCACAGAGAATAAGGAGTGTTACTACAGCTTTAAGGATGGCCCACAATGGCGCACGGCGTGCCGCGCTCCGAGCCGCCATCGAGAGGCAGAAACCACCAGATCATTTCTAAATGGATCGCTGTGTGGAGCCGGGACCGTCGTGTGCAATTTCTCTGGTTATCACAAGAGCTGGACATCAGCCATTTTCTGGCAGATTTCACTTTCACGTGACACGCGAAGCCTCCGCGCGGCTTTCCATGACAAAATCTCTTGTTAAAAGTGAAATCTGCCGGAAAATGGCTGATGTCCAGCTCTTGTGATAACCAGAGAAATTGCACACGACGGTCCCGGCTCCACAGAGCCATCCGTTTAGAAATGATCTGGTGGTTTCTGCCTCTCAATGGCGGCTCGGAGCGTGGCACGCCGTGCACCATTGTGGGCAGTCCTTAAAGCTGTAGTAACACTCCTTATTCTCTGTGAAGCCCATAAAATTTTCACCGAAAGCCAGATAAATTTTTCAAATGGTTTCCAGCTGCCTGTCTCTAACAGTTTCTGAAAAAATTCTGATGGAAAAAAAGCCCAAATCATTCCGCCATTTCCTCGCAATGAAACAATGACGAGAGGGGTGGAGCAGTGCTCACTCAAAGCCTGCCCACAGGCAAATGACGCAACCAACAGGCGTGTAAAACTCACGCATGCGCACAAAGGTTCAAGCTTGGCTGACGTAAAAACATATGAATCAAATCCATATATTTTTTGCATAAAATAAAAAGGTCGGATACTTTTCTCACAGACCTCGTAAGCCACCCATCATGAAAATCAACAACTTGTCCTCAAAAATCAGATTTAATAAACACCTAAACCAATGTTAGGGTGTTATTTTGGTAACTCTGCGGTGGGGGCATGTTTGGGCTTCATTTGTCTGACCCAGATCATGCAGGGTCCTGCTCATGCTACACCTCTTTATCCATTTACGAATTGGCCAACCCATAGGCCAACCCCAGGCCAATCCGTAGGCCAACCCAAGTGCACATAACTGCTTCTCCACCACCACCTCCTCAATTGAAATAATATTTTATCTTAAATGAAATCAAGCATTAGACTTTGGCCCTTGGAAATGGTGTCACTGAGCAGTTTGCCCAGCAGGGGGCGTTCTGATGGCATTGTCAACAATGCTGCCAATCATGGCTGGGACCCCCATCACTCCCACTCCCCCATCATGATAGACAGAAGCAAAGAGACCAGCTGCTGCTCATTTTCAGTCAGACTGGGTGTTTTATAGTGATGAGAGATAAGCGGTCGTTGCATTGCCAGCCAGGCGGCACCAAAACAGACAAGAAGTCTATTTTATACAAATGCTGAGCAACTGCAAAATACGTTGGTTAAATTTATAGTTATTTATAATAAAGTTTATGTGTAAATTATAACATATCAAGTCTCTGTCATGTTTCTTTGTCATGATGGTTTGATAAGGAAATGTTTAGAATCGCTGCCATTTTTTAATGTATATATTGGCAGATATATGGGTATTGTTAATTTTTTACTCCCTAATATCAGTATTGAACTCCCCCCCCCCCCCCCCCCCCCACCCCACCCTGCTTCTATCATCTTCATTCCTTGTTTGTTCTTCCTTCATCTCGACATTCTTCCCTCATTGCTCTCCTCAGATACTGGTGCCGTTACGCTGGCAAACCGGACCTGTGCCAGGCCTACGGGGTGAAGTCCAGTCAGTACTGGAAGCAGCTGGTGGGGAAGCTGAAGAAAAGGCAGAACGCCTGTGAAGGAGAGAAAATCCTGAAGGCCAAAACCTGCAAGAAGGCACCTGCAGAAGCCCACATGAAGCTCGCCCAAAACAGCACGGATGAGAGGAAAGGAGGGAAGGAAGGAGGAAAGAGGAAAGGATCCACGGAGGGTCGGAACTCTGATGGAGTGAAGGCAGAAAGGATGAAGAAAGAGGAAGAGAAGAAGAAGAAGAAGAAGCTGGAGGAGAAGCTGGACGAGAACCCCGGCTCCAGGGAGGATGGTGTGATGATGAGTGACATGGAGCCGGTGCAGAGTTACTGCAGTGAAGGATGGAACGCTGTCTGCTCCTTCTTCATCAAGCTGTTTGAGGGCTGATGGGATTTTTTCTCTGTAATTTATACAGACAAGCTCATAGTCTGAAAACCGTCCAGGTAATGAAGCCCTACACCTTTAATTTAATATGTTTATACATCACAACAAATTAGAAAACAAACAGAATATTAAATACAAAAAATTCTCATAATAATAATAATAATAAAAGCTCTTTAACCTCGATGTGAAAACTCTTAAAACAAGAAAAATATAAAACAAATTACATTTCCAAAAAACAGAGTATATGAAATTAATCACTAATAACAGACATCAATAAATCCGTGTAGAGTCGAGTGTCACAGAAGGACTCTGATAAAAAAAGAAGAAATCAATGAGTTTGACAGAAGGCAATTTAAAAAAAAAACTTTTGTTTTGAAGAATCCTATTTAAAAATATGTATAAAATTATAAAATCCACAGAAAGAAGGTACTTTTAGGTGTATTGCTAACAACAGAAGACTTATTTTTAAATATAGTATTCAATTTTGAATGTGTTTATTATTATTATTATTATTATTATATCATCAAAAAGATTTAAAACGTATTAGAAATTCCTTTCACCATTTTTAAGTATTTTAAAATATTAAACATTAGGGTTGAGATAAAAAGCTTTGGTTTTGATATGGCTATACAATTATAACTTAATCCATAAAACATTTATAACAATTTGTAACAGTAACTGTAAAACCACACGTCATCTTGACATGAATGAAACCCCCTGCTGTTCAATCTTCAGAACTAAGATTAAAACACAATAATCTGAATGATATAAAACCATTAAGTGAAGCCTATCAATACTAAAGGATATCTAAAGTTGATTATAAATTGCTTCTTTTATTGAAACGTTTCAGCAGAGCGTCTTTTGTTGAGGGGGTGGGATGGGGTGGGGGAGCAGCGCAGGAATAAAATTTCAATAGATCCAGACAATAAATGAATAAAATTGTTTAGGTTCTGAAAAACATTTTTAGTCTTTGGACTGTGTTCTTGTATAATTATTTTCTGCACAAAATAAAAACAGAAGCTGATTATTGGATTAACAAAACCTGATCTTAAACAGAAAAAACCCAACCTGATGTTTTTCTCTGATAATGACGTTTGTTATGTCACTTTTGTGTTTACTGTGATATGAATCTAATAATTCCCATTTTGTTATAAAAACACCATCTGATGGGATTTATGCTGTTTTTTTTTTTGTTTGTTTTTTTTTACATATGTATTTTTTAATTTTAACATTGTTTCATTATCAATAAAGACATTTTTTGCAGGTGTCCCTCATGGATCTGTCTCATGCTCACTGACGTTCAGTCTGTATTGTTAAACACGTAGGTAACTATGTCATCATCACTTCCTGTTCCGGAGCACAGCGGTGTTTTTCTGTATCTGTTAGCTGTTTAATCTGCGCAGTTAGATTGATCTAGTTATCTAGATTACGATTTGTTTCCCAGTGTAATCTTTACGTGCCTTAACTAAAGCACTCCTTCTGCTGAATCACCTCTAAATTATTTACACATTATTCACTTTGCATGTTTTTAGGAATCCGCTAGGTTAGCGTAGCTACTAGCTCTTAGCCGATTTAGCATGGCGGCTTCTCCTGTCTCTCCCGCACTTTTCTGCTCTGGGTGTGAAATGTTTAGTTATTCCTCAGCCTCCTTTAGCAGTAACGGTACTTGTAATAAGTGTAGCTTATTCGTAGCTTTGGAGGCCAGGCTGGGCGAATTGGAGACTCGGCTCCGCACCGTGGAAAATTCTACAGCTAGCCAGGCCCCTGTAGTCGGTGCGGACCAAGGTAGCTTAGCCGCCGTTAGTTCCCCCCTGGCAGATCCCGAGCAGCTGGGAAAGCAGGCTGACTGGGTGACTGTGAGGAGGAAGCGTAGCCCTAAACAGAAGCCCCGTGTACACCGCCAACCCGTTCACATTTCTAACCGTTTTTCCCCACTCGGCGACACACCCGCCGAGGATCAAACTCTGGTTATTGGCGACTCTGTTTTGAGAAATGTGAAGTTAGCGACACCAGCAACCATAGTCAATTGTCTTCCGGGGGCCAGAGCAGGCGACATTGAAGGAAATTTGAAACTGCTGGCTAAGGCTAAGCGTAAATTTGGTAAGATTGTAATTCACGTCGGCAGTAATGACACCCGGTTACGCCAATTGGAGGTCACTAAAATTAACATTAAATCGGTGTGTAACTTTGCAAAAACAATGTCGGACTCTGTAGTTTTCTCTGGGCCCCTCCCCAATCGGACCGGGACTGACATGTTTAGCCGCATGTTCTCCTTGAATTGCTGGCTGTCTGAGTGGTGTCCAAAAAATGAGGTGGGCTTCATAGATAATTGGCAAAGCTTCTGGGGAAAACCTGGTCTTGTTAGGAGAGACGGCATCCATCCCACTTTGGATGGAGCAGCTCTCATTTCTAGAAATCTGGCCAATTTTCTTAAATCCTCCAAACTGTGACTATCCAGGGTTGGGACCAGGAAGCAGAGTTGTAGTCTTACACACCTCTCTGCAGCTTCTCTCCCTCTGCCATCCCCTCATTACCCCATCCCCGTAGAGACGGTGCCTGCTCCCAGACTACCAATAACCAGCAAAAATCTATTTAAGCATAAAAATTCAAAAAGAAAAAATAATATAGCACCTTCAACTGCACCACAGACTAAAACAGTTAAATGTGGTCTATTAAACATTAGGTCTCTCTCTTCTAAGTCCCTGTTGGTAAATGATATAATAATTGATCAACATATTGATTTATTCTGCCTAACAGAAACCTGGTTACAGCAGGATGAATATGTTAGTTTAAATGAGTCAACACCCCCGAGTCACACTAACTGTCAGAATGCTCGTAGCACGGGCCGAGGAGGAGGATTAGCAGCAATCTTCCATTCCAGCTTATTAATTAATCAAAAACCCAGACAGAGCTTTAATTCATTTGAAAGCTTGACTCTTAGTCTTGTCCATCCAAATTGGAAGTCCCAAAAAACAGTTTTATTTGTTATTATCTATCGTCCACCTGGTCGTTACTGTGAGTTTCTCTGTGAATTTTCAGACCTTTTGTCTGACTTAGTGCTTAGCTCAGATAAGATAATTATAGTGGGCGATTTTAACATCCACACAGATGCTGAGAATGACAGCCTCAACACTGCATTTAATCTATTATTAGACTCTAAAAGTAAAGCACAGCCGCCGCGACGCTCCGCCACAGGAAAAACACCTCTGTTGAAAGCCTTAAGGACAAGTTGGAACATGTCCTGCCTGTTAAACAATTTCTCAGATACTCACTCCACTGAAAGCCATCAAAAGCTGCCTGGATTTTACAAATGGTTATCAACACGGAGGTGTTTTTCCTGTGCCGCCGCACCGCGTCGGCTGCGTCCCGATGCGCGGATCCGTCCGCACGTCTTTCATTAAAAAAATCTCCTTTAACAGTGGAATATCCGGATAAAATGCTGAAACTGACTTCTTCTGAAACTTCTCTGTTCTCTCACGACGTCCTGGATCAATAGAGCCTGAAATGTGGAGGTTTTCAGCTTGAAACAGGCTGATGACGCCGCCTGAGAGCGCTGAGCGACGTCTCGCACCGTGAAAAGTCCTTAAAGCGACAGAATCACCTCAAAATCTCTCATCAGCTGTTAAAATTTTCACTGAAAACCAGCTTAATTTTTCGAACCGTGTCCACTTCGATGTGTCTCACAGGTTTAGAAAAAATTTTGATCAAACAAAGCGCCAGTCTCTCAGCAACTTCTCAGACAAAGGAATTCCGACGAGGGGCTGGACGACTCCTCCCACAAGGAGTGCTCACAGGCGAATGACGTCACCGACAGGCGTGGAAAAACTCACGCATGTGCACGAGGGTTCAAGCATGTCTGACGTAAAAACATATGAATGAAATCCATATAGTTTTTGAAAAAAATAAAAAGGACCGTTACTTTATTGACAGCCCTCGTATTCTTCCGTATAAAGGTGACATGTAAGCGTACATTTCTGTATGTCCTGATTGAAATTAAATTAAATAATTACAAATGTAATATGGACAAATGGATGCTATTCTCTGGATTTAGTTTCCTCTTCTGTTGTACCATATTTGGATTTTCTCCCACTAGCTGCTAGCTTAACTTGTTAGCTGACGTACAGTCGCAGCTGTTCATAGTTTTCTATAATTCACTGAGCATTCGGAAACATCCAGCAGGTGGCAGACATCTATGAAAGATTACACAGCCAAAACCAGTTTGTTTTTTCAGGCTCTGGTGCATCAAAGTTCATCACGAGCTCATGACTTCATCCTCATTATGTGCCAAATACGTTGAATCCAAATTTTTTCCAGACCAAATTCAAAGTAAAATCCCTCGTTTTATCTGACATGATCCATCTGCTCACCAAATTTCATCAACATCCTCCCACAACGTTTTGAGTTAAATATTCCTATTATTTCAAATATTCTTCAGAATGTCAGTTCCATAAATTAATCCAGATCACCGCCAAAACTGAATCCCTTATTTCCTGGATCATTATTTTTCTTACCAAATTTCACTGAAATTCGTTCATTAGTTTTTCAGTTATCTTGCTAACAGACAAACAAATGCCAGTGAAAACATCAGCTCCTTGGTCGAAGTAAACAACCTGGTGCATGTGCTGCAGGTTATACATTTTTATGTTCTCTGTTTTCAAGTATTTTTCAAGATATTGATGCAGGTGTTTTTTCCCTCCAAACTGCACAAACTGAAGTAACAAAATGAAAATGCACTTAATGGAAACATGCGGATTTCGCAAAAACTCTTAAATGTACCAAAAAGGTTTGTTTTTTTTCTTACGCTGGCATGAGGTGGATTTTCAGGTGACTCAGAAAAAAGTCTTATTTTGAAAATGTGGAGCAGAAACATTTTTCTGGTGTCAGAAAGCGTCACATGATGACACTCAAAAACGCATAACGTGGTGCATATGGACAAAGTCAAAGAGGGAGAGTCCGTTAAAGGCAATAAGAGACAACGTTACAGCAACAGTGGATTAAAATAAAAAAGAAAACAAAACAAACAGTGGAACTTAATAACAGAAACGCAGTCATTTTGTGACTATTTTTCAAATCAACATTCTGAAAATAATCACTAATAACTTTTGTGCAAATCTGTCAGAAACTCAGTTACTGTTGCTTTAATTTGGGAGTGTTGTGCACTCCAGTGGCCACCATATATATCTGAATAATGTGTTATCTAAATATCCCCAAGTGGAGGACTTTCAGTATCTTGGGGTCTTGCTGACGAGTTGGAGTAAGTTGGAGCGTGAGATCGATCGACGGATTGGGTGGAGTCTGATGTTTTATGGACGTTGTACCGGATTGTCGTGGTGAAGAAGGAGCTGATCCAGATTACCAGACTCTTGATTTACCAGCTGATTTGTGCTCCTGTCCCGAGCTTTGGGTCATGAACCAAAGAGTAACATCGCAAATTCAAGCGGCAGCAATGAGATTCAGGGTGAGAAGCTTGACTCTCTGGGAGGGACTCTGAGTAGAGTTGCTGTTTCTTCACATGAAAGGAGTCAGCTGAGGTGGTTCAGGCACACGGTGAAGATGCCCCCTGGTGGTCTCCCTAGTGAGGTCAGTCAGGAACGAAGGAGGCTCCATAGACCCAGGACATGCTGGATGGATTATATTTCCCAGCTGGCTTGGGAACGCCTCAGGATCCCACCGGGTGAGCTGCTGAGTCTGCTGCCACCATCACCCCGACACCCGGCACAAAATGAATGAATGAATGAAAAGCACAAAAATTTTGCACTCCACATTAGACCAGGCGTTACATCACTTTGTACTCGACACCAACAAACACACACACACTTTCAATGGTTTCCAACCTACTTGAGCTGTTGTGAACTCTTGAGGTGGGGGTTAGGTCTTTGCAAATCTCAGACCGTAGGAGCTCAACCAGGCAAAGTGACGGTTTTGGTATTCAAAGGTCACAAGGCTGGAAAGATGTTGAATCCTCTGGTTGTTCCAGATCCTACCCTGAAATCACCTCTCAGCCCGGAACTAATCCTCCTCCTTCACACCTCCACAGTGGGCCAATTGTCCCCGTCCCGTTCTCACAGCAGCAGGGAGCAGTGCGGGTCAGAGCTGTGGAGCTGGACGCTGAGGCCCCCCCGCGGTGGACGCTGGCGGTCTGCCTGTGTGGACTCGGGCACAGCCAGGTTCTGGCAGCTCCCTCAGCGTTCCACAACCAGCATGGTTTCTCCTCTTCATGTCACTGATGGTGTCCGTGCTCCTCTGAGCACCAAGTCCTCGAGTCACGTGTCCACGTGGCCTGGATAGCAATGAGGCATTACTCCAAGTCTCTGCTTCACAGACCTTCAAAGGAGTCCAAAGAGCTCATTAAGCTTTGTGCAAAAACCAGCAGTGAGCTGATGGCGGAAACGTGACGAGCAAACATTTGGAGCTTATTGTGCTTTGTGCACTTGTTTCCTTGGTGAGGGGGAAAAAACCCTGCAGCTTTTGTGTTTTCAGCTTTGCGCATGTGTGCACCTTTCCTGACGGCTCCAATCCGCCAGTGAAGAGAACTGGCAACACCCTCCAACAGCAGTGATCATCATAGCACACAGCATCCTGACTGATGATCACAAATTACACATCACAACACATTTTGGTTTCTGAGGAGGTACGGCAGAAGAGGAAAAAAAAGAGAGAGATCTGGCAACAATCAGCATCTCTCTGCTGCTCTCTGCTGGTTAACCTGAATTATCACAAAGAGTCCAGGAGCCCTTTGATCCCAATCAAAGTCCTCGCATTCTTGTCATCTAAACAGTGTTGCCACAGTTACTTTGAAAAAGTAATCCAATTACTGATTACTGATTACTCCTTGAAAAAGTAACTTAGTTACTTTCCTGATTACTCAATTGTAAAAGTAACTAAGTTAGATTACTAGTTACTTTTTTAGTTACTTTCCCCAGCTGCCGACAACAACCCTCTGCCACCTCAACATGACAATGATACCTGTTTTGCCAAAACTCACTTTATAGTCACCCTTTCTTGACTTCAATGAAAATAAATACTTGTTTTATAAAAAAGTAAAATAAAGACGTCTTTCTTGACCTCATATTTAACTGTTGACAGCACTGTAACAGTAAAACTTGCAATTTTGAACCTACATTGTTTATAAATGTAACTATTAAATTCTAACATTTTTCTAACATTTAAATTCTCTCTAAACATTTTACTTGTCGAAATTATTATTATTTTAAGCAGTATTAGTAGTTGTAATAAAAAACGGCTTCAAAACTGGACCTTTAATCTAGGGGTGTTGTGGGGGGGGCACATCCCTGCCCCACGCCCCCATTCCATCTGGATTCACGCCTGCTTTGGCGTTTGAGCACAAAGAATGGATAACATTTATTTATGCAGAAAACATGACCAGATTTACAGGTAAGAAAGTTTTATTGTGTTTTCACATCATGTGGTCCTCAGAAAGAGTGTTTAGGTGCATTTGAGTGGAAAATAGTGTTAGTTGTTGACGCGTCGCGGAGGATCAGCTGTTTTTAACGACCAGATACAGAGCAGCTCAGCTCAGAATTCTAAATAAAGGAGAAAAAAAAGCATAAAAATGTCTTTGTAAAGCTCAGTGCAGGTGTGCTGTTGTCACCGCACTTTAAGAGGTGAGGACGAGTCGTAGCTGCTGCAAAAAAACACGGATGAAAAGCTCACAGCTCTGCTTAAAGTGGGCAGTTCAGTCGAACCCCGACCTCCTGCCCACAGACCAAGTTTATGCTGCTATCGACCCACAATGAAAAATAATAGTAACGCACAGTGACATGGAGAAGTAACTTTAATCTGATTACTGATTTGGAAAGATTAACGCGTTAGATTACTCGTTACTAAAAAAAAGTGGTCAGATTAGAGTAACGCGTTACTAATTAATGTGTTACCGGCATCACTGCATCTAAATAATGTCATTTAGAGCTCTTGACTGCAAAATCAACAGTTTTCAATATTTTTCAAGTTGAGGTTTCAAACTGATTTAGAAATCAACTGTATGTTTATTCAAATTCGATTGATTTTAATAATTGGGGTATTTATTGTCTAATTTATTTATTTATTACTGTTTTATTATTTCACTAGATAAATCCTCTTCTTCCAGCTGATCCCATTAGGGGACGCCACAGCAGCTCTCACCCTGTCCTCTGTCTCACCAACCACCTGCATGTCCTCCCTCAGCACATCCATGAACCTCCTCTTTGGTCTCCCTCTTCTCCTCCTGCCTGGTGGCTCCATCCTCAGCATCCTTCTCCCTATATACCCTGGGTCCCTCCTCTGCACGTCCAAACCATCTCAATCTCGCCTCTCCGACTTTGTCTCCAAACCGTCCCACCTGAGCTGTCCCTCTGATATGTTCATTCTTAATCTTGTCCATTCTCGTCACTCCCAAAGAGAATCTCAACATCTTCAGCTCCACCTCCTGTCTTTTTGTTAGTGCCACCGTCTCTAAGTCGTCCAACATAGCTGGTCTCACTACTGTCTTGTAAACTTTCTCCTTCACTCTTGCTGATATTCTTCGGTCACAAATCACTCCTGCCACCTTTCTCCACCCACTCCACCCTGCCTGCACTCTCTTCTTCACCTCTCTACCACACTATCCATTATTTTGGACAGTTGACCCCAAGTATTTAAATTCATCTACTTTCACCACGTTCGCCACTCCAGACTTCCTCATACCGCAGCTCTTCTCTTGGCACCCTGTCATAAGCTTTCACTAAATCCACAAACACACAATGTAACGCCTTCTGGTTTTCTCTGTACTTCTCCAACAGTATTCAGAGCAAACATTGCATCTGTAGTGCTCGTTCTCAGCATGTAACCATATTTTTGCTCACAGATCTTCACCTGTTTTCTAAGCCTAGCTTCTACTACTCTTTCCCATAACTTCATGCTGTGGCTGATTAACTTTATGCCTCTGTAGTTACTGCAGCTCTGCACATTACCCTTGTTCATAGGAACCATTACACTTCATCTCCTGCTCACTAAATTTCACACAAGTCTTCCTTCTTCAGCTTCCACCATCTTCTTCACCTCTAAAGTCATCTTACAAACAACCATCCTATGCTGTCTAGCTACACTCTCTCCTGCTACCACCTTACAGTCTCTGATTTCTTTTAGCTTGCATCTCCTATAAAGAATGTAGTCCACCTGTGTGCACCTTCCTCCACTCTTATATGTTACCCTGTGCTCCTCCCTTTTCTTAAAGTAGGTATTCACCACAGCCATTTCCATCCTTTTTGCAAAGTCAACTACCATCTGTCCTTCCCCATTCCTATCCTTGATACCATATCTACCCATTACTTCCTCATCACCTCTGTTCCCTTCACCAACATGCCCATTGAAGTCCACTCCTATCACCACTCTTTCGTCCTTGGGTACACTCTCCACCACCTCATCTAACACACTCTAGAAATCTTCTTTCTCCTTCATCTCACAACCTACCTGTGGGGCATATGCACTGATGATATTCATCATCACCCCTTCAATTTCCAACATCACACTCATCACATCCTCCTCTTCTTCATCACCCAGAAGCACAATTTCTATTGTCACCCTGTTGGGCATGGTCGTTGTTAACCCCGCCTTGACTGATCCGGTATGGAAATTCAATTTGTACTCTGCATGGATATGTTGGCTTGTTTTGTGCCGGACACCCTTCCTGACACAACCCTCCTCATTTTATTGATTATTTAACTCATGTGATAATTAAAGATGATCAAGAAGCTATTTGAGCCTTTGTG
Source organism: Thalassophryne amazonica (assembly GCF_902500255.1). Taxonomy (NCBI): domain Eukaryota; kingdom Metazoa; phylum Chordata; class Actinopteri; order Batrachoidiformes; family Batrachoididae; genus Thalassophryne; species Thalassophryne amazonica. The sequence continues at coordinate 723,229 of NC_047115.1, read as the reverse complement.
ATTCACCAGGGGGCGATGTATGATCACTTAAGCATGTGTGTGCTGGACACGCCGGCACCTCCTCCCTGCAGAAAACAGGTCCATAAACACACCAGTTCGGCTGCTTTGTGCTTGATTTCATCACTGTGTTTATCTTTGGTTTTGTTCAGTTGACCTTTGACCTGGTTGTTACATCAGAACCGGTTGTGTAAATTCACAGCTTGAAAAATGATCAGTTTGAGTCAGTGAGACCAGTTAATAATTTACTGCCCAACAAATAAATATCACACTCAGTCACCTCAGAGTCTGTGTCTGAGTCTGACAGTCACAGTGTAACATTACAGACAAACCTCATGGTCAAACATCACAGTCTAACCTGACAGACAAACCTCATGCTCTAACATTATCAATCAATCAATCAATTTTTTTATATAGTGCCAAATCACAACAAACAGTTGCCCCAAGGCGCTTTATATTGTAAGGCAAGGCCATACAATAATTATGTAAAACCCCAACGGTCAAAACGACCCCCTGTGAGCAAGCACTTGGCTACAGTGGGAAGGAAAAACTCCCTTTTAACAGGAAGAAACCTCCAGCAGAACCAGGCTCAGGGAGGGGCAGTCTTCTGCTGGGACTGGTTGGGGCTGAGGGAGAGAACCAGGAAAAAGACATGCTGTGGAGGGGAGCAGAGATCGATCACTAATGATTAAATGCAGAGTGGTGCATACAGAGCAAAAAGAGAAAGAAACAGTGCATCATGGGAACCCCCTAGCAGTCTACGTCTATAGCAGCATAACTAAGGGATGGTTCAGGGTCACCTGATCCAGCCCTAACTATAAGCTTTAGCAAAAAGGAAAGTTTTAAGCCTAATCTTAAAAGTAGAGAGGGTGTCTGTCTCCCTGATCTGAATTGGGAGCTGGTTCCACAGGAGAGGAGCCTGAAAGCTGAAGGCTCTGCCTCACATTCTACTCTTACAAACCCTAGGAACTACAAGTAAGCCTGCAGTCTGAGAGCGAAGCGCTCTATTGGGGTGATATGGTACTATGAGGTCCCTAAGATAAGATGGGACCTGATTATTCAAAACCTTATAAGTAAGAAGAAGAATTTTAAATTCTATTCTAGAATTAACAGGAAGCCAATGAAGAGAGGCCAATATGGGTGAGATATGCTCTCTCCTTCTAGTCCCCGTCAGTACTCTAGCTGCAGCATTTTGAATTAACTGAAGGCTTTTTAGGGAACTTTTAGGACAACCTGATAATAATGAATTACAATAGTCCAGCCTAGAGGAAATAAATGCATGAATTAGTTTTTCAGCATCACTCTGAGACAAGACCTTTCTGATTTTAGAGATATTGCGTAAATGCAAAAAAGCAGTCCTACATATTTGTTTAATATGCGCTTTGAATGACATATCCTGATCAAAAATGACTCCAAGATTTCTCACAGTATTACTAGAGGTCAGGGTAATGCCATCCAGAGTAAGGATCTGGTTAGACACCATGTTTCTAAGATTTGTGGGGCCAAGTACAATAACTTCAGTTTTATCTGAGTTTAAAAGCAGGAAATTAGAGGTCATCCATGTCTTTATGTCTGTAAGACAATCCTGCAGTTTAGCTAATTGGTGTGTGTCCTCTGGCTTCATGGATAGATAAAGCTGGGTATCATCTGCGTAACAATGAAAATTTAAGCAATACCGTCTAATAATACTGCCTAAGGGAAGCATGTATAAAGTGAATAAAATTGGTCCTAGCACAGAACCTTGTGGAACTCCATAATTAACTTTAGTCTGTGAAGAAGATTCCCCATTTACATGAACAAATTGTAATCTATTAGACAAATATGATTCAAACCACCGCAGCGCAGTGCCTTTAATACCTATGGCATGCTCTAATCTCTGTAATAAAATTTTATGGTCAACAGTATCAAAAGCAGCACTGAGGTCTAACAGAACAAGCACAGAGATGAGTCCACTGTCTGAGGCCATAAGAAGATCATTTGTAACCTTCACTAATGCTGTTTCTGTACTATGATGAATTCTAAAACCTGACTGAAACTCTTCAAATAGACCATTCCTCTGCAGATGATCAGTTAGCTGTTTTACAACTACCCTTTCAAGAATTTTTGAGAGAAAAGGAAGGTTGGAGATTGGCCTATAATTAGCTAAGATAGCTGGGTCAAGTGATGGCTTTTTAAGTAATGGTTTAATTACTGCCACCTTAAAAGCCTGTGGTACATAGCCAACTAACAAAGATAGATTGATCATATTTAAGATCGAAGCATTAAATAATGGTAGGGCTTCCTTGAGCAGCCTGGTAGGAATGGGGTCTAATAAACATGTTGATGGTTTGGATGAAGTAACTAATGAAAATAACTCAGACAGAACAATCGGAGAGAAAGAGTCTAACCAAATACCGGCATCACTGAAAGCAGCCAAAGATAACGATACGTCTTTGGGATGGTTATGAGTAATTTTTTCTCTAATAGTTAAAATTTTGTTAGCAAAGAAAGTCATGAAGTCATTACTAGTTAAAGTTAATGGAATACTCAGCTCAATAGAGCTCTGACTCTTTGTCAGCCTGGCTACAGTGCTGAAAAGAAACCTGGGGTTGTTCTTATTTTCTTCAATTAGTGATGAGTAGAAAGATGTCCTAGCTTTACGGAGGGCTTTTTTATAGAGCAACAGACTCTTTTTCCAGGCTAAGTGAAGATCTTCTAAATTAGTGAGACGCCATTTCCTCTCCAACTTACGGGTTATCTGCTTTAAGCTACGAGTTTGTGAGTTATACCACGGAGTCAGACACTTCTGATTTAAAGCTCTCTTTTTTAGAGGAGCTACAGCATCCAAAGTTGTCTTCAATGAGGATGTAAAACTATTGACAAGATACTCTATCTCCCTTACAGAGTTTAGGTAGCTACTCTGCACTGTGTTGGTATATGGCATTAGAGAACATAAAGAAGGAATCATATCCTTAAACCTAGTTACAGCGCTTTCTGAAAGACTTCTAGTGTAATGAAACTTATTCCCCACTGCTGGGTAGTCCATCAGAGTAAATGTAAATGTTATTAAGAAATGATCAGACAGAAGGGAGTTTTCAGGGAATACTGTTAAGTCTTCTATTTCCATACCATAAGTCAGAACAAGATCTAAGATATGATTAAAGTGGTGGGTGGACTCATTTACTTTTTGAGCAAAGCCAATAGAGTCTAATAATAGATTAAATGCAGTGTTGAGGCTGTCATTCTCAGCATCTGTGTGGACGTTAAAATTGCCCACTATAATTATCTTATCTGAGCTAAGCACTAAGTCAGACAAAAGGTCTGAAAATTCACAGAGAAACTCACAGTAACGACCAGGTGGACGATAGATAATAACAAATAAAACTGGTTTTTGGGACTTCCAATTTGGATGGACAAGACTAAGAGACAAGCTTTCAAATGAATTAAAGCTCTGTCTGGGTTTTTGATTAATTAATAAACTGGAATGGAAGATTGCTGCTAATCCTCCACCCCGGCCCGTGCTACGAGCATTCTGACAGTTAGTGTGACTCGGGGGTGTTGACTCATTTAAACTAACATATTCATCCTGCTGTAACCAGGTTTCTGTAAGGCAGAATAAATCAATATGTTGATCAATTATTATATCATTTACTAACAGGGACTTAGAAGAGAGAGACCTAATGTTTAATAGACCACATTTAACTGTTTTAGTCTGTGGTGCAGTTGAAGGTGCTATATTATTTTTTCTTTTTGAATTTTTTATGCTTAAATAGATTTTTGCTGGTTATTGGTGGTCTGGGAGCAGGCACCGTCTCTACGGGGATGGGGTAATGAGGGGATGGCAGGGGGAGAGAAGCTGCAGAGAGGTGTGTAAGACTACAACTCTGCTTCCTGGTCCCAACCCTGGATAGTCACGGTTTGGAGGATTTAAGAAAATTGGCCAGATTTCTAGAAATGAGAGCTGCTCCATCCAAAGTGGGATGGATGCCGTCTCTCCTAACAAGACCAGGTTTTCCCCAGAAGCTTTGCCAATTATCTATGAAGCCCACCTCATTTTTTGGACACCACTCAGACAGCCAGCAATTCAAGGAGAACATGCGGCTAAACATGTCACTCCCGGTCCGATTGGGGAGGGGCCCAGAGAAAACCTCATGGTGTAACCTTACAGACAAACCTCACAGTCTAACCTCATGGTCTAACGTTACAGTCTAACCTCACAGTCTAACCTCATAGTCCAACCTCATGGTCTAATGTTACAGTCTAACCTCACGGTCTAACCTTACAGACAAACCTCACAGTCTAACCTCATGGTCTAACATTAAAGTCTAACATCATAGTCTAACCTCATAGTGTAACCTCATGGTCTAACCTTACAGTCTAACCTCATGGTGTAACCTTGCAGTCTAACCTCATAGTCTAACCTCACAGTGTAACCTCATGGTCTAACCTTACAGTCTAACCTCATGGTATAACCTTGCAGTCTAACCTCATGGTCTAACCTTACAGTCTAACCTCATGGTCTAACCTTACAGACAAAGCTCACAGTCTAACCTCATGGTCTAACGTTACAGTCTAACCTCACAATGTAACCTCATGGTCTAACCTTACAGTCTAACCTCATGGTGTAACCTTGCAGTCTAACCTCATGGTCTAACCTTACAGTCTAACCTCACAGCCCATGAATTGGAAACTTTAGAATTGTCTAGGGTCCGGTTTCATAAAGCAGTCTAACCTTTTAGTCTTCTAAGCTTACTTAATCGACTACGGTTAGTCACCCAACATTAGCCATCTAATCACCATTTCACATTGACGGCTAAACCTGTAGATTAACCATCTTATGTTAGTTGATGATTTTCACGGGCATAGCAGCCTTGTGGATGCCATTGCCAGGAAACGCCTCCAGTCCACAAGAGTTTTGTTTACTTCCAGGTTGGTCCGTCTGCTACAAACATGGCCGAATCCACCGCCGCAGAGGAGAAACACTCTCGGCATCAGCATTCATACACATCTCAAATGGATTATTCTGGTCCCAGAACACCGACTTTTGCCGCAAGTCTCTCCTTCCTTCCTCTTCCATCAAGTGGTGGTACATGATAGCCACCTTTTTTGAGGTAAGACACTGATGTTTTGTCAACTAAAATAAGATTAGTGTCCTCTGTACCAGGCTAAAAATTCCAGTCCACGAACGCAAAACTTTAGCTGACTAAGCACTTTGTGCAACAACTAAGAATTTAGTCAACTAAGTGAGTTTAGTTGACTAAACAAGACTAGACTGCTTTATGAAACCGGACCCTGCATGGTCTCCCTTCTAAAAGTGGTCTCAATCTCAATGGGACTAACCTGGCTAAATAAAGGTTAAATTAAAATTGAAATATTTATTATGAAACAAGAAAAGCACAAAACTGAAAATCATCCAAAAATAATACAAAGTGATGTTGATGGTATAGTCTCTACAGCAGGCCACGGAGGAGGTGATTAGAGACCCTGCAAGGCTTATGACACATGTGGGTGTGGAATCAATTAGCTTAGCGGGAAATTTAGTGCAGAAAATCTACTATGGTGATAGTGCAGTTTATTTGCCAGGGGGGGAATTTCAACAAGTTGAGACTGTGGCCTGCTTCAGTAGTTGTGTCCATAAAAATCATAGAGGGATATGCTTTCCAAACTTAATACCCATTACTATATTGGATGATGTTGAAATTGAGGATGGCCCAGTGGTTGTTCCAGCAATAGCAAAGATTTCGTGTCTGCTACCTACAGCGCGTGTGGAATATCTCAAACCTAAACCTACTTCTAGGCATCTTATATATGCTACTCTGGAACCACCCCTAAACCCAAACAGTTCAACTGTTAACCCCACTGAGGTCCTTAGACTGGGTCTCATTAACATAAGATCACTGTCCTCAAAATCATTGTTGATCAGTGATCTAATTACTGATCATCACTTAGATATGATTGGGCTATGTGAAACCTGGCTTAAACCTACAGCTGTCCTCCCCTTAAATGAGGCCTGCCCACCAGCATATACATTTAGTCACGTCCCTCATGATGCGAAGCAAGGCGGGGCTGTTGCTCTTATTTATAAATCTAGGTTTAGCTTATTAGCTGTTGGGGGTTACAAATATCACTCGTTTGAGCATCTGATTCTCCGCTCTGCTCAGGATATTACACATTGCCAGGGTCAGAAGAATAAAAATCAGTCGTATTACTTTGTCACTGTATATAGGCCTCCTGGCCCATATTCTGAATTCTTAGATGAATTTGGTGCATTCATCTCTAACTTGTCAACTAGGGTAGATAACATTCTGATCATTGGTGACTTTAAGATTCATATAAATAAGCCTTCTGATCCCCTCTGCAAATCATTTATGGAAATTGTGGATGCATTAAGATTTCGGCAATGCATTCGGGATTCGACGCACATTAGTGGAAATACCCTGGATCTGGTTCTCGCACGTGGTATTGCTGTCATGAATATTGACATCATGCCTCTTACTTCATTGGTGTCTGATCACTCACTTATTAAGTTTACAGTTTCGCTGCCGTGTTTAGTGGAACAACAACCTTATATATCATTACGGCGATGCATCAACTCCTCAACTAAGACTGAACTCGAAGCTAGACTGCCTGATGTCTTAGCTTCACATTTGACAAATATCCAGTCAGTAGACAGTCTTGTGGATAGTTTAAACTCAGTGCTCAAAACTACACTCGACATGATTGCACCACCTGTGTTAAAACCACACTCCCCCAAATCACAGTCACCTTGGTTCAATGATTATCTGCGTGACCTCAAGCATAAAGCTAGAGGTCTAGAACGGAAATGGCGTTGTTCAAAATGAGAAGTATTTCACCTTGCGTGGTGTGATGCTATCTTAGACTATAAGCATGCATTATTGGCTACAAAGTGGACCTACTACTCTGATTTGATCAACAAAAACAAGCATAACTCAAAGTTCTAGTTCGACACGGTGGCAACACTTATTCATGGACAACCACCTGTAGTTCGCTCTCCTTTTACAGCACAAGATTTCCTGGATTACTTTTGGGAAGAAAATAGAAGACATCAGGTTAAACATATCCCAGCATGCCTTAATCCAGCCACTACACCCTGCTATTGAGGTGGGCACCACTACTGAGGTATTACCTAGATTTACAGAATTTGACAGTATCTCACTAGACATGCTGACAAAACTCATAATGTCAACAAAAAGCACAACCTGTTTATTTGATCCTATGCCAACAAAACTGTTTAAGGACCTGTGGCCCACTCTTGGGCCGACTGAGCTGGAAATGATTAATCTTTCTTTAACTTCTGGATCTGTTCCTAAATGTTTCAAATCTGCAGTGAGTAAACCATTACTTAAGAAACCTAATCTTGACCCTAGTGTATTGACAAACTATCGGCCGATATCAAATCTATCATTTTTCTCTAAAATTCTGGAAAAAGTGGTGTCACAGCAGCTCGTAGACTATTTTACTGAGAATAATCTCTTCGAGCCACTGCAGTCTGCTTTTAGAAAATATCATTCCACAGAGACGGCTCTCACTAAAGTGGTGAATGATCTTCTGCTTAGAATGGATTCAGACACCACTACGGTTCTGTTGCTGTTAGATCTCAGTGCTGCATTTGATACAGTGGATCATCATATTCTACTTGATAGGCTGGAGAATCATTTTAGGATTACTGGGAGTGCCCTTGCATGGCTGACGTCATACTTGACCAGTCGTTCTCACTGTGTTTTGTACAGTAACACTACCTCTAACCTTAGTGACATGAAATTTGGGGTTCAACAGGGGTCTGTCTTAGGCCCCCTGCTTTTCTCCATTTATATAGCACCCCTTGGGAACATATTGCAGCGTTTTGGGATTACCTTTCACTGCTATGCAGATGATACTCAGTTATACATGTCGATAACTGCTGGTAATCTTGTTCACATAAAATCCTTAGAAGATTGCCTTGCATCAGTGAGACATTGGATGGCTAGAAACATCCTACATTTAAACTCTGATAAGACTGAAATGATGGTTCTTGGTCCAGTGAGACATCGGCATCAATTTGACCAGTTAACGCTCAGCCTTGGCTTGTGTCATACATCACACTGACAAAGTGAGGAATCTTGGGGTAATTTTTAATCCTTTGTTGTCCTTTGGCCTCCACATTAGAAATATTACTAGGACTGCTTTCTTCCACCTGTTAAATATAACGAAGATTCGTCCCATCCTGTCTATAGCTGATGCTGAGACCCTGATCCATGCATTTATCTCTTCTAGATTGGACTACTAGCATTAATTGATTCAAAATGCTGCAGCCAGACTTTTGACAGGAAGCAGAAAGTTTGACCACATTACACCCATTTTGGCGTCCCTTCACTGGCTTCCTGTCCCAGTGAGATCAGATTTTAAGGTTCTGCTACTAACCTATAAATTTATTCATGGACTGGCACCTCCCTACCTAGCTGACCTAATTAAACCTTACGTACCGGCCCGGGCTTTACATTCTCAGGGTGCAGGACTACTTTGTGTCCCTAAGGTGAATAAGAAGTCTGTGGGTCACAGAGCTTTCTCTTATTGTGCCCCTGTTCTGTGGAATGATCTCCCTGCGTCAATAAAACAGTCAGATTCTGTGGAGACTTTTATGTCCAGACTTAAGACGCACTTATTTTCCCTTTCATATGGCTAGCATACTGGTACAGTTTTGTTTTACACTTTTTGCTCTTTAAATTCATTTATTAGTAAACGGAGCGGGCTGCAGCCTCTATTTTACCTAAATTCTGGGTCTTTTAGTGAAGTTTAGGGCTAGTGGCCGGCAATCACCTTAGTATTTCTCTGTTTTTCTTGTTGTTTAATGCTGACTAATTATACTGTATTTCTTGTCTTTCTGATGCCTGATTCTGTTTTTTTTTCTCTCTGTTTAAGGTGCAGCTCCATCCAGAGATGGGTGTGGTATTTGTGCTGGAGACCCTCCTGTCTTGTGCGCCAACAGCATTTCTTGTATATTCGTCTGTGAATTGTTTTGTGAATTGTTCTGTAATTTGTGTCTGTATCATGGCCCAAGCAGAGGGTCACCCCTTTGAGTCTGGTCTGCTTGAGGTTTCTTCCTCAGAGGGAGTTTTTTCTTACCACTGTTGCTCTGGGGGTTGGTAAGGTTAGACCTTACCTGTGTGAAGCGCTTTGAGGCAACTCTGTTGTGATTTGGCGCTATATAAATGAAAATAAATTGAAATTGAAAATTTTCTTTACTCAGGGTGTTGTTTTTACTAGTGTCTGTGGACAGGATAACTCAGAAACAGCTGGATAGATTTCCTTCAAATTTGGTGGGAATGTTATATGGATCGATATCTAGAGGTGATTAGAGTTTGGAGCAGTTTGAATAAATGTCTAAGATCTAGACCAAGGTCAAGGAAAATGGTTCAAAAAACACCCTTTTTGTTCAAAATGAAGTCACACAGAAGTCATGTGTTTAAGTAATACGTACATAGTTAAAAACAAAACAAAAACACCATTACAGACATATGAATAGTTTTTACTTGTACATGTATATTGTGGTGTGTCACGTGTGCAGGTGATGCTTCAGCCCTCTGATTCACTTCACTTACTTTGTGTTTACAGAAATGTTTGTTGTCAGGTTGAAATGATGTTCCTCCGTGTGATGATGTAGTGGAGACACATATGTGACCTTGAGGATTGGCTACGATGTCATCGATCAGGGATCATTTAGTAATGTCGGCCATATTGATGATCAGTAGTTCAGCCAGCAAATATGAGTTTCATGGTCCTGTTGGTCCTAATGACCAGAAACCAGAGCCGGATCACACCAGATTATCAGTCTATCTATAGCTGGAACAAGTTTAGATTTATCTTTTTTCGTGAGAATCGACCCTCTGGCTTTTCAAATATACAACTTGTAACTGACCATTGAAGCCACTAATGGCCTGGCACCCAATATGTTAATGTTATATGTCTTTGATATATTAAAATGCTGATAGTATTGATCTATATTGGTGAAAAATTGAACTTGTAAAGAGTGACCTTATGTTACCTTACATGACTCAATCTTGTTTACTATTATGACTCTGTGCTATATAAATAAATACGTATTTGTTTATATTGTTTATTGTGGAAAGTTGTAGAACTTTCTATTGGTTTTTGCTGGAATTCCATGGAACTTTCTGGAATCTTCCATGGAATACTGTGGAAACTTCTAGAATATTCTTGGGGAAGCTTTAGAAATCACTAGAATCTGAAAGAACTTTCTAGAATTTGAATTTTCCTCTGGAACTTTCCAGAACAAATGTGGGGTATATAAGCTGGTGTGCACGCTTCCAAGCACTTCAGTTCACTGCAGTTGTTGATTATAAGGAGCCACATTTTGGATTTCTCAGAACATTCTCAGAACATTATACCTAACAGAACACTTGGACTTATCAGACTTGTGTGCCAAGACGTATACAGGATTGATTGGAGCGTGTAGCTGGAACTTGTTTGGGACCAGTGCTCGTACGGATACTGTCATATACTGGACGCGTTTGGTATATACACTAATTGCAACCTGCTGTGGGATATTTTGCACTAAGTAATCACTGGATTACTGTGATACTGTGATATCTACGTGTGGATACCTTGGTGAAGGTGGATACGTGTGGATTTGTACCTGCAGCAGTGAGCATCACCTGCAGCCTAAAGACAGATAAGTTTATCTTTGTCATATCTGTATTTTATCGTTGGGGTATTTGCCTGTAAGGATCGCATAATTAGTGTTAATTGTGATTTTGCCTTAGTTGGTATACCTGTGGATATTTTCAGATATATTTATTGTGTATCTGGTCGAGGTGTTTGTGTGTTCTGTAATTGATTTACTTGAAGCAATATTTGTATTGCTTCAGAAAAGGTTAATATAAGTTCTGCATTAAATTCTTGTGTTGTTCTTGTGTTGATTATAATTTACTACTACACAACTCGATGATGAAAACAAAAATTTATGACTACTACACTTTTCATACATGTTGAACTTTAAGTAAAAAGTGGAATGGTTCCAACACCGTACCTTGGGGGGGCACCAGTAATAATGTTTATATGAAACAATTCCGGCAGTGAGTTTGTCGTTGATTAAATGACCATATTTGGGCACAGTTGTATTGCACAAAGATTTTTATCATGCAGGTGGGGCCGGAGGCATTAAGGCTTCCAGACACAAACATGAGTCACTCAATGTCAGTAATTCTTCTGGTGTGAATAATGTAACAGAAGGAAGACGACGTCCTTCACGTCAGAGTGTAAATCAAGCAGCTGTGCAAAGGATTACACAAAAATAAGAAGAAAAAAAAACCATCAACAGCATTCAACCGCATCCCAGACCATCACAGAAAGGACCAGACGGGAATTGACCCCACGCCCTTATTACTGTGAGGTAACAGTGCTAACCACTGATCCACCGCACCGCCCAACCCAACAGTATGAATAAAATCAATAAAAAAACTCAGACCAGAATGATGAAATTAATAAAGATATTATTCAATTGTTCTTTTTTTTAATAACTGGAAAACATTCGTCAAGTGTGTCACATGACAGGTTGTTTACAACTGCAGATCCGGATTTAGACTCAGATCTGGTTCATGGAGTTTTTGCTGCCACAGTGATAATGTACTTGCTGGTAACTCAGGTACATCTTCAGAAAACCAACACGTTCCCAGTGCTGAAGACTCTGCAAGTGCATCAATAAATCAATAATAATAATACATTATTTATTTAATCACATTAGTAATAATAACAATAACAATACAATTATTTATGTGCCACATAAATAATAATAATCATGATAATAATAATCATAATAGTACATTATTTCTCACATTAATAATAATAATAGTTAAAAACATATTTATTTATATATCACATTAATAATAAAACATTTATTATTATAGTGTATTAATAATAATAATAATAAAGACATATTTATTTATATACCACATTAATAATAATACATTTATTTATCATATTGCATTAATAATAATAATAATAATAATAATAATAGTAAAGACATATTTATTTATATGCCACATTAATAATAAAACATTTATTTATTATACTTCATTAATAATAATAATAATAATAATAATAATAACAGTAAAGACATATTTATTTATACTCAACAAAAATATAAACGCAACACTTTTGGTTTTGCTCCCATTTTGTATGAGATGAACTCAAAGATCTAAAACTTTTTCCACATACACAATATCACCATTTCCCTCAAATATTGTTCACAAACCAGTCTAAATCTGTGATAGTGAGCACTTCTCCTTTGCTGAGATAATCCATCCCACCTCACTGGTGTGCCATATCAAGATGCTGATTAGACACCATGATTAGTGCACAGGTGTGCCTTAGACTGCCCACAATAAAAGGCCACTCTGAAAGGTGCAGTTTTATCACACAGCACAATGCCACAGATGTCGCAAGATTTGAGGGAGCGTGCAATTGGCATGCTGACAGCAGGAATGTCAACCAGAGCTGTTGCTCGTGTATTGAATGTTCATTTCTCTACCATAAGCCGTCTCCAAAGGCGTTTCAGAGAATTTGGCAGTACATCCAACCAGCCTCACAACCGCAGACCACATGTAACCACACCAGCCCAGGACCTCCACATCCAGCATGTTCACCTCCAAGATCGTCTGAGACCAGCCACTCGGACAGCTGCTGAAACAATCGGTTTGCATAACCAAAGAATTTCTGCACAAACTGTCAGAAACCGTCTCAGGGAAGCTCATCTGCATGCTCGTCGTCCTCATCGGGGTCTCGACCTGACTCCAGTTCGTCGTCGTAACCGATTTGAGTGGGCAAATGCTCACATTCGCTGCTGTTTGGCACTTTGGAGAGGTGTTCTCTTCACAGATGATGCGAAGGAGATGTGTTGCACTGCATGAGGCAAATGGTGGTCACACCAGATACTGACTGGTATCCCCCCCCCCCCCCCAATAAAACAAAACTGCACCTTTCAGAGTGGCCTTTTATTGTGGGCAGTCTAAGGCACACCTGTGCACTAATCATGGTGTCTAATCAGCATCTTGATATGGCACACCTGTGAGGTGGGATGGATTATCTCAGCAAAGGAGAAGTGCTCACTATCACAGATTTAGACTGGTTTGTGCACAGTATTTGAGGGAAATGGTGATATTGTGTATGTGGAAAAAGTTTTAGATCGTTGAGTTAATCTCATACAAAATGGGAGCAAAACCAAAAGTGTTGCGTTTATATTTTTGTTGAGTATATATGCTTTATTTATATGCTTTTATTTATACGCAGCATTTTCAGTGCAATACGTAAACAATACTTCTCAGTGCAATACTTATACATAAAGTACTTTTTAGTGCAGTGCTTATGCAGTACTTTTCAGTGCAATACTTAAACAATACTTTTCAGTGCAGTACTTAAACAATACTTTTCAGTGCAATACTTAAACAATACTTCTCAGTGCAGTACTTATACATAAAGTACTTTTTAGTGCAGTGCTTACGCAGCACTTTCCAGTGCAATCCTTAATACTTTTCAGTGCAATACTTATACATAAAGTACTTTTTAGTGCAGTGCTTACGCAGCACTTTCCAGTGCAATCCTTAATACTTTTCAGTGCAATACTTATACATAAAGTACTTTTTAGTGCAGTGCTTACGCAGTACTTTTCAGTGCAATAATTAAACAATACTTTTCAGTGCAATACTTATACATAAAGTACTTTTTAGTGCAGTGCTTACGCAGCACTTTCCAGTGCAATACTTAAACAATACTTTTCAGTGCAATACTTTTACATAAAGTACTTTTTAGTGCAGTGCTTACGCAGCACATTTCAGTGCAATACTTAAACAATACTTTTCAGTGCAATACTTTTACATAAAGTACTTTTTAGTGCAGTGCTTACGCAGCACATTTCAGTGCAATACTTAACAATACTTTTCAGTGCAATACTTATACATAAAGTACTTTTTAGTGCAGTGCTTACGCAGCACTTTCCAGTGCAATACTTAAACAGTACTTTTCAGTGCAATACTTATACATAAAGTACTTTTTAGTGCAGTGCTTACGCAGCACTTTCCAGTGCAATACTTAATACTTTTCAGTGCAATACTTATACATAAAGTACTTTTTAGTACAGCGCTTACGCAGTACTTTTCAGTGCAATACTTAAACAATACGTTTCAGTGCAGTACTTATACATAAAGTAATTTTTAGTGCAGTGCTTACGCAGTACTTTTCAGTGCAATACTTAAACAATACTTTTCAGTGCAGTATTTACACATAAAGAAATTTTTATTGCAATGCTTACGCAGCAGTACTTATACATAAAGTACTTTTTAGTGCAGTGCTTACGCAGCACTTTCCAGTGCAATACTTAATACTTTTCAGTGCAATATTTATACATAAAGTACTTTTTAGTGCAGTGCTTACGCAGTACTTTCCAGTGCAATATTTAATACTTTTCAGTGCAATACTTATACATAAAGTACTTTTTAGTGCAGTGCTTACGCAGTACTTTTCAGTGTGGTATTTGTACGTGCAGTGCTTGCATGCATGCTGCAGGACTGAACTGTGGGTTGTGACCTTGTGTTGTCCTTGAGTTGTTCTGAATTGACGGTGAGTCAGTGAGTCAGTAAGACAGGAGTTAGTTCTGCTGCGTGTTCCATAACAAGACCATGTTTAAAAGCAGACTCTTTGTTTGAGTGTGAACACAGTGACGGTTGCGTGCTGCTCGAGCTGACTGCTGGCGTCATTTCAGCACAATGAGCAGGGAGGGGGTGGGGCGGAGGAGGAGGCGGAGCCAGTGTGCAGATGTGGACCAGGGCCTGAACACGCTACAGGTGCGTGGTCACAGAGTCAGAGACGGAAAGAACACACAAAGGTTCAAACCTGCTGCAGAATATTAATACACACCGACACCAGAGTGTCAGCTGATCAATAACAGAAGTCATTGATCCCATCAAGGATCTGAGACTCAGTCACATAACTCACTCAGTTATATCCTAAAATCAGCCACATTCTTTGTCTTTCCTTCTTTATTTGTTATCTGCACCTTAAAATATTGACCTGATGATGTCATAACGTCCGTGTGATGTCATTACTTTGATTTTCCATCGCCACAAGCCGCAGGACGCTGCACGCTAAGGTCATTCAGGTCGGTGTGACACACGCGATAGGAGGCAGGAGACAGAGACTCTCTGTGGTCAGGATCTGTGGTCCACGACCCACTTCAAGCTCCACAAATGCAGCTTTTCTAATCTGATCACTTCAGGATCATTTTTATTGGTCTAAATGCTGTCTCCCTCTCACCCTGTCCTCTGTCACACCAACCACCTGCATGTCCTCCCTCAGCACATCCATAAACCTCCTCTTTGGCCTCCCTCTTCTCCTCCTGCCTGGTGGCTCCATCCTCAGCATCCTTCTCCCTATATACCCTACAGTGTTGGAGGTATCATGGTTGAGCATCTTCAACTCTGCCTCCTGTCTTTTTGTTAGTGTGTCCGTCTCTAAGTCGTCCAACATAGCTGGTCTCACTATTGTCTTATAAACTTTCTCCTTCACTCTCGCTGATATTCTTTGGTCACAAATCACTCCTGCCACCTTTCTCCACCCACTCCACCCTGCCTGCACTCTCTTCCTCACCTCTCTACCACACTCTCCATTACTTTGAACAGCTGAGCCCAAATATTTAAACTACTTCATCTACTTTCACCACTTCTACTCCTTGTAACTGCACTATTCCACTGGGCTCCCTCCCATTCACACACATGGACTCAGTCTGGCTCCAACTGATTTTCATTCCCCTGCTCTCCAGAGCATATCTCCACCTGCTCCTGGTGTGCAAGTGGTTACCTTACACAGCGGCACCCTGACATCAGTGTGTGAGTGTGTAGGTGAACAGCTGAACGTGAGACATCACTGGGAAGCACTTTGAGCATGAAAACAGTATAAATGCAGTCCACACTGTGTGCATTTTACTCCAGCTGCCTGTCATCAGTGTTTTCTCCTTCATGCACACAAGAACAATTTAAGAACAACAACAAGAACAAAGACCAGGTGAGAACAGCGCCTCCAGGCTGCTTATCAATTCCAGCGTCCTCTGTTTGTGTGTGTGTGTGTGTGTGTGTGTGTGTGTGTGTGTGTGTGTGTGTGTGTGTGTGTGTGTGTGTGTGTGTGTGTGTGTGTGTGTGTGTGTGTGTGTGTGCAGTCAATGAAACCTGAATCAGATCAAAGCTGTCAATGAAAAGTTTATGGATGTGATTATGATGTGAGAACATGAACGTGTGACACAGCTGATAACAGACTCACAGACAGAATCAGGGTCAGCATGAAAGAAAATAAACCACAATAAGCTAAAAGTCGAAGCGGTGCTGTGTGTATCGACACTGTGACTGTGGCTGAAGGCGGATTGTAACTCTTGAGTGGATGCGACGGGTCGGAACAAATCCAACGCCCGTTTGTTCACAGGTGACATCCAACACAACATCACGGATCAGATCACACAGAAACACGAAGAACACGTTGGATAACAAAAAACACTCTGAGCACTGGCGGCTCCAGTGGCAACTTCCTCAGTGGGGCAACAGAATAAATGGACTGCATTTATATAGCGCTTTTCCATCTGTATCACACACTCAAAGTGCTTTACAATAATGGCTCACATTTGCCCCGATGTGAGGGTGCTGCCATACAAGGTACTCACTACACACCAGGAGCATCTAGGGGATTAAGGACCTTGCCTAAGGGCCCCTAGTGATTTTCCAGTCAGGCTGGGATTTGAACTCTGGTCTCAAGCCCAACGCTTAACCACTAGACCATCACCCCCCCTGTGTAATTCTTCATTGATCACTACCTGGTGACAGTTACCACCCTGGATGGCCATCATACCTTTGTGTAAGTGATGGTCCATCAAGGCTGGATTGTTTCTGTTGTTTATTCCCCTTAAATGGACTGATTAGGTCAAAGTTGCCTCCTGGTTCACGGACAATGACTAATCCAGTCATGATAGGAGCAAATGAAGTGCACAGAATCCTGCAGAATTCTGGAACCTACATGTTCCTGTGTGTTCTGAAAAAGACATAAGTCAAAAGTGGACGAGGAAAAACCTTGACATTTGGCTTAGTGATTAGCACTGTTGCCTCACAGCAAGAAGGTCATGGGATCAATTCCCACCTGTGACCTTTCTGTGGGGAATTTGCATGTTCTCCCCATGTTTGTGTTGTGTGGGCCGCTGAAGAGGAGGTACTGCTGGCCCACCACCACCAGAGGGCGCCCTGCCTGGAGTGCGGGCTCCAGGCACCAGAGGGCGCTGCCGCCTCACAGGAGCAGCCAAGGTGACAGCTGTCACCTATCAACCGAGACAGCTGACATCCATCAGCAGAGGGGTATATCAGCTGGACGGCATCTCCACCTCATTGCCGAGATATCGCTCTACCAAGGAGGTAACGTATCCAGCCCAACGGATTGTCTTCTGACTATTGAATACTTTTGCCTTTGCACAGAAAGAGAGAAGAACAGCAGGAGACTGTATTTTGGGATAAGTACTCGCATTCCTGCACTACAGTGTTGTTGTTGATTAGAGGTGGAGGTGGTGTTTCCACCCTACGTGTTGCTGGGTGCAGCCGCACCCACATCTGACTGTTTCTGTTCCTCGCCAGCAGTACCGGATCCGACGAGTGGAGGCAGTGGCCACCTGGGAGTTCGGGACTTGGCGGCTCCAGTATTCCCGGGGTTCGGTGGCGGAGGAAATCGGGTGGTTCCGGTTCGACTCGGACAGACGTCTCCTATCGTCGAGCCTGCCCACACGACACCATTGGAATAGGTTATAACCACAATTGTAATCTGTTGTGTTTGTTGTGCGTATTCACAACAGTAAAGCTTTGTTATTTGACTTTCTCCATTGTCCGTTCATTTGCGCCCCCTGTTGTGGGTCCGTGTTCCTACACTTTCACAACAGTTTGTGTGGGTTCCCTCAAGGTTCTCAGGTTTCCTCCCACATCCAAAGACATGCAGGTTAGTTGGACTGGAAACTTTAAATTGTCCGTAGGTGTGAATGTGTTTGTTTGTCTGTATGTGACCCTGACACAGACTGGTGTCTTGTCCAGATATATATATATATATATATATATATATATATATATATATATATATATATATATATATATATATATATATATATATAAATTTTATTTATATAGCGCCAAATCACAGCAAACAGTTGCCCCAAGGCGCTTTATATTGTAAGGCAAAGCCATACAATAATTACGTAAAAACCCCAACGGTCAAAACGACCCCCTGTGAGCAAGCACTTGGCGACAGTGGGAAGGAAAAACTCCCTTTTAACAGGAATATATATATATATATATATATATATAATATACATATATAGACATATAACTATATTCCACATCATGCAGTCGTTTATGTGGAGCCTGTGGCTGTATGAACCGACTGACCTCCCCACGTCCACTGAAATCTATTTCTATTTCTGTGGCTGAGATACGTGCTGTGGGAATGCACCGCATTGTTAAAGCCTATAGATGTGCCGAGTAAATGACAGTTTGAAAACTGTTTCAGTGTGAAATCTGTTCTCAACACTGCAGGTATTAAAAAAAATTACCAACAGATGGTTTGTGTACAACTGAAAAGAACCAGGAGTCCAGAATGTTCTCGAGTGCAGCTGGTCTGTACACTGTAAAATCTAACGTGTTGTTTCAACTTAAAAATACGAGTGAAAGGGCTGCCTTAAAATTTCAAGTTAAGTGAAAGCAAATAAGTTGTTATCTGGGTTAGATCTTCCTTGTTGGGTAAACACCTGCGTTAGTTTGGTGTTGATTTATCTTTCATCATTGATTTAACTCATTCAGGTAGTTGTTTGAATCTGAAATGGTCAGTTTTATAAACCTTTTGTTTCAGTTAAGTTGACTTGGATTTGTCAATTGATTGACCTGCTTGGTTGTGATTTGAATTTGCACACACACACTTAAATGAAATTGATTAATTTCACCGAGTGAAAGTTTTACCTCTGAAGAAACATGCGGTTTGCCCTCCAACTTGTGTCCAAAATGGAGGGAAGGAGCACATGTTCACCCGCCCACAGCTGCATTCCCACAATGCATTTCAAGAAAAGCATGATGACACAGGTGTTTTTATCCCCAAAGTCAAGTTGACTTAAATTTGTAATTCAGTTGGGCCTGGATTTTCAAATTAGCATTTATTTTGTAGTTGAGACGTTTTTAACTAATAATTTCATGTTATTATAACAACCTCAGTAATCATGTGTCTTAATGACATAGAATAATATGTTAAGATAACAAACAGACAAAATCAAAATTTACAGTGTAGACTTCAGAGAATAAAATCTGTCAGCAAGTGTCCAGAAAAGGTATAAAATCAGCTTACAAGATTAGAAAATTTGCCAGAGTTTATAGCAAGCAAAACAAGCTGTAAATCATTCAACAATTTCACACCAGAGAAAAGCAAACCAGGTGACACAGCAACAACACAGAAAATCCACGAGTAAATTTACAAAAAGTCAGCAACAACACAGAAAATCCACGAGTAAATTTATAAAAAGTCAGCAACAACACAGAAAATCCACGAGTAAATTTACAAAAAGTCAGCAACAACACAGAAAATCCATGAGTAAATTTACAAAAAGTCAGCAACAACACAGAAAATCCACGAGTAAATTTACAAAAAGTCAGCAACAACACAGAAAATCCACGAGTAAATTTACAAAAAGTCAGCAACAACACAGAAAATCCACGAGTAAATTTATAAAAAGTCAGCAACAACACAGAAAATCCACGAGTAAATTTACAAAAAGTCAGCAACAACACAGAAAATCCATGAGTAAATTTACAAAAGTCAGCAACAACACAGAAAATCCACGAGTAAATTTACAAAAAGTCAGCAACAACACAGAAAATCCACGAGTAAATTTATAAAAAGTCAGCAACAACACAGAAAATCCATGAGTAAATTTACAAAAAGTCAGCAACAACACAGAAAATCCATGAGTAAATTTACAAAAAGTCAGCAACAACACAGAAAATCCACAAGTAAATTTATAAAAAGTCAGCAACAACACAGAAAATCCACGAGTAAATTTACAAAAAGTCAGCAACAACACAGAAAATCCACGAGTAAATTTACAAAAAGTCAGCAACAACACAGAAAATCCACGAGTAAATTTACAAAAAGTCAGCAACAACACAGAAAATCCACAAGTAAATTTACAAAAAGTCAGCAACAACACAGAAAATCCACGAGTAAATTTACAAAAAGTCAGCAACAACACAGAAAATCCACAAGTGAATTTACAAAAAGTCAGCAACAACACAGAAAATCCACGAGTAAATTTACAAAAAGTCAGCAACAACACAGAAAATCCACGAGTGAATTTACAAAAAGTCAGCAACAACACAGAAAATCCACGAGTAAATTTACAAAAAGTCAGCAACAACACAGAAAATCCACGAGTAAATTTACAAAAAGTCAGCAACAACACAGAAAATCCACGAGTAAATTTATAAAAAGTCAGCAACAACACAGAAAATCCACGAGTAAATTTACAAAAAGTCAGCAACAACACAGAAAATCCATGAGTAAATTTACAAAAAGTCAGCAACAACACAGAAAATCCATGAGTAAATTTACAAAAAGTCAGCAACAACACAGAAAATCCACGAGTAAATTTACAAAAAGTCAGCAACAACACAGAAAATCCACGAGTAAATTTATAAAAAGTCAGCAACAACACAGAAAATCCACGAGTAAATTTACAAAAAGTCAGCAACAACACAGAAAATCCATGAGTAAATTTACAAAAAGTCAGCAACAACACAGAAAATCCACGAGTAAATTTACAAAAAGTCAGCAACAACACAGAAAATCCACGAGTAAATTTATAAAAAGTCAGCAACAACACAGAAAATCCACGAGTAAATTTACAAAAAGTCAGCAACAACACAGAAAATCCATGAGTAAATTTACAAAAAGTCAGCAACAACACAGAAAATCCACAAGTAAATTTATAAAAAGTCAGCAACAACACAGAAAATCCACGAGTAAATTTACAAAAAGTCAGCAACAACACAGAAAATCCACGAGTAAATTTACAAAAAGTCAGCAACAACACAGAAAATCCACGAGTAAATTTACAAAAAGTCAGCAACAACACAGAAAATCCACGAGTAAATTTACAAAAAGTCAGCAACAACACAGAAAATCCACGAGTAAATTTACAAAAAGTCAGCAACAACACAGAAAATCCACAAGTGAATTTACAAAAAGTCAGCAACAACACAGAAAATCCACGAGTAAATTTACAAAAAGTCAGCAACAACACAGAAAATCCACGAGTGAATTTACAAAAAGTCAGCAACAACACAGAAAATCCACGAGTAAATTTACAAAAAGTCAGCAACAACACAGAAAATCCACGAGTGAATTTACAAAAAGTCAGCAACAACACAGAAAATCCACGAGTAAATTTACAAAAAGTCAGCAACAACACAGAAAATCCATGAGTAAATTTACAAAAAGTCAGCAACAACACAGAAAATCCACGAGTAAATTTACAAAAATTCAGCAACAACACAGAAAATCCACGAGTAAATTTACAAAAAGTCAGCAACAACACAGAAAATCCACGAGTGAATTTACAAAAAGTCAGCAACAACACAGAAAATCCACGAGTAAATTTACAAAAATTCAGCAACAACACAGAAAATCCACGAGTAAATTTACAAAAAGTCAGCAACAACACAGAAAATCCACAAGTAAATTTACAAAAATTCAGCAACAACACAGAAAATCCACGAGTAAATTTACAAAAATTCAGCAACAACACAGAAAATCCACAAGTAAATTTACAAAAATTCAGCAACAACACAGAAAATCCACGAGTAAATTTACAAAAATTCAGCAACAACACAGAAAATCCACGAGTAAATTTACAAAAATTCAGCAACAACACAGAAAATCCACGAGTAAATTTACAAAAAGTCAGCAACAACACAGAAAATCCACAAGTAAATTTACAAAAATTCAGCAACAACACAGAAAATCCACGAGTAAATTTACAAAAATTCAGCAACAACACAGAAAATCCACAAGTAAATTTACAAAAATTCAGCAACAACAGAAAATCCACGAGTAAATTTACAAAAATTCAGCAACAACACAGAAAATCCACGAGTAAATTTACAAAAATTCAGCAACAACACAGAAAATCCACGAGTAAATTTACAAAAAGTCAGCAACAACACAGAAAATCCACGAGTGAATTTACAAAAAGTCAGCAACAACACAGAAAATCCACGAGTAAATTTACAAAAATTCAGCAACAACACAGAAAATCCACGAGTAAATTTACAAAAAGTCAGCAACAACACAGAAAATCCACAAGTAAATTTACAAAAATTCAGCAACAACACAGAAAATCCACGAGTAAATTTACAAAAATTCAGCAACAACACAGAAAATCCACAAGTAAATTTACAAAAATTCAGCAACAACACAGAAAATCCACGAGTAAATTTACAAAAATTCAGCAACAACACAGAAAATCCACGAGTAAATTTACAAAAATTCAGCAACAACACAGAAAATCCACGAGTAAATTTACAAAAAGTCAGCAACAACACAGAAAATCCACAAGTAAATTTACAAAAATTCAGCAACAACACAGAAAATCCACGAGTAAATTTACAAAAATTCAGCAACAACACAGAAAATCCACAAGTAAATTTACAAAAATTCAGCAACAACAGAAAATCCACGAGTAAATTTACAAAAATTCAGCAACAACACAGAAAATCCACGAGTAAATTTACAAAAATTCAGCAACAACACAGAAAATCCACGAGTAAATTTACAAAAAGTCAGCAACAACACAGAAAATCCACAAGTAAATTTACAAAAATTCAGCAACAACACAGAAAATCCACAAGTAAATTTACAAAAATTCAGCAACAACACAGAAAATCCATGACTGAATTTGCAAAAAGTTACCTCCTTCTTCTTTGTCTTTCGGCTGTTCCCGTTAGGGGTCGCCACAGCAGATCAATCGTTTCCATCTCACCCTGTCCTCTGTATCTTCCTCTGTCACACCAACCACCTGCATGTCCTCCCTCAGCACATCCATGAACCTCCTCTTTGGTCTCCCTCTTCTCCTCCTGCCTGGTGGCTCCATCCTCAGCATCCTTCTCCCTATATACCCTGGGTCCCTCCTCTGCACATGTCCAAACCATCTCAATCTTGCCTCTCTGACTTTGTCTCCAAACCGTCCCACCTGAGATGCCTCTCTGATATGTTCATTCCTAATCTTGTCCATTCTTGTCACTCCCAAAGAGAATCTCAACATCTTCAGCTCTGCCTCCTGTCTTTTTGTTAGTGACACCGTCTCTAAGTCGTCCAACATAGCTGGTCTGACTACTGTCTTGTAGACTTTCTCCTTCACTCTTGCTGATATTCTTCGGTCACAAATCACTCCTGCCACATTTCTCTACCCACTCCACCCTGCCTGCACAAAAGTCACCAATGACACTAAAAAGTCATGACCGAATTTATAAAAATTCAGCAATGACACTGAAAATTGATGGCTGAATTTCTAAAAGGTCAGCAATGACACTGATCACTGATGACAGTAATTTTCTTGAATTTAAAATTCGTAATGTTCAACAAACTGATTTTTCTGCATTGATGGCTGCATTTGTTTCCCCCTTTCATTTACAGTGAGGAAAATAAGTATTTGAACACACTGAGATTTTGCAAGTTCTCCCACTTAGAAATCATGGAGGGGTCTGAAATTTTCATCTTAGGTGCATGTCCACTGTGAGAGACATAATCTAAAAAAAAAAAATAAAAAAAAATCCAGAAATCACAATGTATGATTTTTTTTAATAATTTATTTGTATGTTACTGCTGCAAATAAGTATTTGAACACCTGTGAAAATCAATGTTAATATTTGGTACAGTAGCCTTTGTTTGAAATTCCAGAGGTCAAACGTTTCCTGTAGTTTTTCACCAGGTTTTCACACACTGCAGCAGGGATTTTGGTCCAGTCCTCCATACAGATCTTCTCTAGATCTTTCAGGTTTGGAGTTTCAGCTCCCTCCAAAGATTTTCTATTGAGTTCAGGTCTGGAGACTGGCCAGGCCACTCCAGGACCTTGAAATGCTTCTTACGGAGCCCCTCCTTAGTTGCCCTCGCTGTGTGTTTGGGGTCATTGTCATGCTGAAGACCCAGCCATGACCCATCTTCAATGCTCTTACTGAGGGAAGGAGGTTGTTTGCCAAAATCTCACAATACATGACCCCATCCATCCTCCCTTCAATACGGTGCAGTCATCCTGTCCCCTTTACAGAAGAGCACCCCCAGAGTATGATGTTTCCACCCCCATGCTTCACGGTTGGGATGGTTTTCTTGGGGTTGTTCTCATCCTCTAAACATGGTAAGTGGAGTTGATTCCAAAAAGCTCTATTCTGGTCTCATCTGACCACATGACCTTCTCCCATGCCTCCTCCAAGACCAAAGAGTTGTATAAGGACACTAGGGACAAAACTGTAGACCTGCACAAGGCTGGGATGGACTACAGGACAACAGGCAAGCAGCTTGGTAGAAGACAACAACTGTTATGATTATTTGAACACCACAGGGTGTTCAAATACTTATTTTCCTCACTATTTTTTTAAGTTAAATTATTTAGACGTTTTCATGATTTCTTTGTGCAGATTATGTACGCTATCTTCATTGCTTTATGTTTTAAATCTAATTTACTTTTTTAATGTGTAAATTCAAAATGTGCATAAAATTCGCAGCTTGAACCAATTAACATTTAATTTGTTTTCTTAGATTTTTTATTTTCATTAATGTTATTTCTTTAAGTGACTGCTGAACAATGACCTTTTTGTTATTTTTTTCTTGTATGTAGTATTTGATGGCAGCTTTTCTGCTATAAACGTGTCTGACAGGTCCTGACTTCAGGACCCATCACTCTCAGTACCAAACCCGCGACAATCCCCCTCCCAACATGGAGAACGAAAATACCGCAGAAAGAAGCCCGATGTCTTTTTCCCGAGTACATGCACAGCACATGTTTAGATCGGATGTCGGAAATACTGACTTTAATCGCAGCATAAGTGTGAATTTTACAACCCCTGGCAAAAATGATGGAATCACCGGCCTCGGAGGATGTTCATTCAGTTGTTTAATTTTGTAGAAAAAAAGCAGATCACAGACATGACACAAAACTAAAGTAATTTCAAATGGCAACTTTCTGGCTTTAAGAAACACTATAAGAAATCAGGAAAAATAATTGTGGCAGTCAGTAACGGTTACTTTTTTAGACCAAGCAGAGGGAAAAAATATGGACTCATTCAATTCTGGGGAAAAAATTATGGAATCACCCTGTAAATTTTCATTCCCAAAACTAACACCTGCATCAAATCAGATCTGCTCGTTAGTCTGCATCTAAAAAGGAGTGAACACACCTTGGAGAGCTGTTGCACCAAGTGGACTGACATGAATCATGGCTCCAACACGAGAGATGTCAATTGAAACAAAGGAGAGGATTATCAAACTCTTAAAAGAGGGTAAATCATCACACAATGTTGCAAAAGATGTTGGTTGTTCACTGTTAGCTGTGTCTAAACTCTGGACCAAATACAAACAACATGGGAAGGTTGTTAAAGGCAAACATACTGGTAGACCAAGGAAGACAAAGCGTCAAGACAGAAAACTTAAAGCAATATGTCTGAAAAATCAAAAATGCACAACAAAACAAATGAGGAACGAATGGGAGGAAACTGGAGTCAACGTCTGTGACCGAACTGTAAGAAACTGCCTAAAGGAAATGGGATTTACATACAGAAAAGCCAAACAAAAGCCATAATTAACACCTAAACAGAAAAAAACAAGGTTACAATGGGCTAAAGAAAAGCAATCGTGGACTGTGGATGACTGGATGAAAGTCATATTCAGTGATGAATCTCAAATCTGCATTGGGCAAGGTGATGATGCTGGAACTTTTGTTTGGTGCCTTTCCAATGAGATTTATAAAGATGACTGCCTGAAGAGAACATGTAAATTTCCACAGTCATTGATGATATGGGGCTGCATGTCAGGTAAAGGCACTGGGGAGATGGCTGTCATTACATCATCAATAAATGCACAAGTTTACGTTGATATTTTGGACACTTTTCTTATCCCATCAATTGAAAGGATGTTTGGGGATGATGAAATCATTTTTCAAGATGATAATGCATCTTGCCATAGAGCAAAAACTGTGAAAACATTCCTTGCAAAAAGACACATAGGGTCAATGTCATGGCCTGCAAATAGTCCGGATCTTAATCCAATTGAAAATCTTTGGTGGAAGTTGAAGAAAATGGTCCATGACAAGGCTCCAACCTGCAAAGCTGATCTGGCAACAGCAATCAGAGAAAGTTGGAGCCAGATTGATGAAGAGTACTGTTTGTCACTCATTAAGTCCATGCCTCAGAGACTGCAAGCTGTTATAAAAGCCAGAGGTGGTGCAACAAAATACTAGTGATGTGTTGGAGTGTTCTTTTGTTTTTCATGATTCCATCATTACTGCCAGGGGTTGTAAAAGGACACATTGTGCTCAGGTGTGAAGTTTTGGGGAAAAAAAATGTCACAGAGCCGATCAGCTGTTATCTTATTAAGGGAAGTCAGGTGATCACTCTCAGCCAATTACAGTGCCAGATGACATCTCCTGATGCTTTGTGTTGTTGTAATGACAACTAAACCCACCAGGTGAAGGTAAATAAACTCGAGGTGAGCCGATTCGCTAATTTGTGCTTCAGTACATAGTGTGTTGAAACATCGAGGGTTCGGACAGAAATGTTTGACAATAAAAACGTCATATCTGCCCATTCCCACATTTCATTGACACTTAAATTTAGTTTGTGGTAAAAGCTTCAAACACTCAACCATGTGATAATAACCATTTTTTTTCTAACCACCGTGAACAGCGTTCAATCAATCAATTTTATTTATATAGCGCCAAATCACAACAAACAGTTGCCCCAAGGCGCTTTATATTGTAAGGCAAGGCCATACAATAATTACGTAAAAACCGCAACGGTCAAAACGACCCCCTGTGAGCAAGCACTTGGCTACAGTGGGAAAGAAAAACTCCCTTTTAACAGGAAGAAACCTCCAGCAGAACCAGGCTCAGGGAGGGGCAGTCTTCTGCTGGGACTGGTTGGGGCTGAGGGAGAGAACCAGGAAAAAGACATGCTGAGGAGGGGAGCAGAGATCGATCACTAATGATTAAATGCAGAGTGGTGCATACAGAGCAAAAAGAGAAAGAAACAGTGCATCATGGGAACCCCCCAGCAGTCTACATCTATAGCAGCATAACTAAGGGATGGTTCAGGGTCACCTCATCCAGCCCTAACTATAAGCTTTAGCAAAAAGGTACAATAACTTCAGTTTTATCTGAGTTTAAAAGCAGGAAATTAGAGGTCATCCATGTCTTTATGTCTGTAAGACAATCCTGCAGTTTAGCTAATTGGTGTGTGTCCTCTGGCTTCATGGATAGATAAAGCTGGGTATCATCTGCGTAACAATGAAAATTTAAGCAATACCGTCTAATAATACTGCCTAAGGGAAGCATGTATAAAGTGAATAAAATTGGTCCTAGCACAGAACCTTGTGGAACTCCATAATTAACTTTAGTCTGTGAAGAAGATTCCCCATTTACATGAACAAATTGTAATCTATTAGACAAATATGATTCAAACCACCGCAGCGCAGTGCCTTTAATACCTATGGCATGCTCTAATCTCTGTAATAAAATTTTATGGTCAACAGTATCAAAAGCAGCACTGAGGTCTAACAGAACAAGCACAGAGATGAGTCCACTGTCCGAGGCCATAAGAAGATCATTTGTAACCTTCACTAATGCTGTTTCTGTACTATGATGAATTCTAAAACCTGACTGAAACTCTTCAAATAGACCATTCCTCTGCAGATGATCAGTTAGCTGTTTTACAACTACCCTTTCAAGAATTTTTGAGAGAAAAGGAAGGTTGGAGATTGGCCTATAATTAGCTAAG
Source organism: Thalassophryne amazonica (assembly GCF_902500255.1). Classification (NCBI taxonomy): domain Eukaryota; kingdom Metazoa; phylum Chordata; class Actinopteri; order Batrachoidiformes; family Batrachoididae; genus Thalassophryne; species Thalassophryne amazonica. Next base: position 695,147 of record NC_047115.1, on the reverse strand, counting down.
ATAGCTGGGTCAAGTGATGGCTTTTTAAGTAATGGTTTAATTACTGCCACCTTAAAAGCCTGTGGTACATAGCCAACTAACAAAGATAGATTGATCATATTTAAGATTGAAGCATTAATTAATGGTAGGGCTTCCTTGAGCAGCCTGGTAGGAATGGGGTCTAATAAACATGTTGATGGTTTGGATGAAGTAACTAATGAAAATAACTCAGACAGAACAATCGGAGAGAAAGAGTCTAACCAAATACCGGCATCACTGAAAGCAGCCAAAGATAACGATACATCTTTGGGATGGTTATGAGTAATTTTTTCTCTAATAGTTAAAATTTTGTTAGCAAAGAAAGTCATGAAGTCATTACTAGTTAAAGTTAATGGAATACTCAGCTCAATAGAGCTCTGACTCTTTGTCAGCCTGGCTACAGTGCTGAAAAGAAACCTGGGGTTGTTCTTATTTTCTTCAATTAGTGATGAGTAGAAAGATGTCCTAGCTTTACGGAGGGCTTTTTTATAGAGCAACAGACTCTTTTTCCAGGCTAAGTGAAGATCTTCTAAGTTAGTGAGACGCCATTTCCTCTCCAACTTACGGGTTATCTGCTTTAAGCTACGAGTTTGTGAGTTATACCACGGAGTCAGGCACTTCTGATTTAAAGCTCTCTTTTTCAGAGGAGCTACAGCATCCAAAGTTGTCTTCAATGAGGATGTAAAACTATTGACAAGATACTCTATCTCACTTACAGAGTTTAGGTAGCTACTCTGCATTGTGTTGGTATATGGCATTAGAGAACATAAAGAAGGAATCATTAGTGTGACTCGGGGGTGTTGACTCATTTAAACTAACATATTCATCCTGCTGTAACCAGGTTTCTGTTAGGCAGAATAAATCAATATGTTGATCAATTATTATATCATTTACCAACAGGGACTTAGAAGAGAGAGACCTAATGTTTAATAGACCACATTTAACTGTTTTAGTCTGTGGTGCAGTTGAAGGTGCTATATTATTTTTTCTTTTTGAATTTTTATGCTTAAATAGATTTTTGCTGGTTATTGGTAGTCTGGGAGCAGGCACCGTCTCTACGGGGATGGGGTAATGAGGGGATGGCAGGGGGAGAGAAGCTGCAGAGAGGTGTGTAAGACTACAACTCTGCTTCCTGGTCCCAACCCTGGATAGTCACAGTTTGGAGGATTTAAGAAAATTGGCCAGATTTCTAGAAATGAGAGCTGCTCCATCCAAAGTGGGATGGATGCCGTCTCTCCTAACAAGACCAGGTTTTCCACAGAAGCTTTGCCAATTATCTATGAAGCCCACCTCATTTTTTGGACACCACTCAGACAGCCAGCAATTCAAGGAGAACATGCGGCTAAACATGTCACTCCCGGTCCGATTGGGGAGGGGCCCAGAGAAAACTACAGAGTCCGACATTGTTTTTGCAAAGTTACACACCGATTCAATGTTAATTTTAGTGACCTCCGATTGGCATAACCGGGTGTCATTACTGCCGACGTGAATTGCAATCTTACCAAATTTACGCTTAGCCTTAGCCAGCAGTTTCAAATTTCCTTCAATGTCGCCTGCTCTGGCCCCCGGAAGACAATTGACTATGGTTGCTGGTGTCGCTAACTTCACATTTCGCAAAACAGAGTCGCCAATAACCAGAGTTTGATCCTCGGCGGGTGTGTCGTCGAGTGGGGAAAAACGGTTAGAAATGTGAACGGGTTGGCGGTGTACACGGGGCTTCTGTTTAGGACTACGCTTCCTCCTCACAGTCACCCAGTTGGCCTGCTTTCCCGGCTGCTCGGGATCTGCCAGGGGGTAACTAACGGCGGCTAAGCTACCTTGGTCCGCACCGACTACAGGGGCCTGGCTAGCTGTAGAATTTTCCACGGTGCGGAGCCGAGTCTCCAATTCGCCCAGCCTGGCCTCCAAAGCTACGAATAAGCTACACTTATTACATGTACCGTTACTGCTAAAGGAGGCCGAGGAATAACTAAACATTTCACACCCAGAGCAGAAAAGTGCAGGAGAGACAGGAGAAGCCGCCATGCTAAATCGGCTAAGAGCTAGTAGCTACGCTAAGCTAGCGGATTCCTAAAAACACGCAAAGTGAATAATGTGTAAATAATTTAGAGGTGATTCAGCAGAAGGAGTGCTTTAGTTAAGGCACGTGAAGATTACACTGTGAAACAAATCGTAATCTAGATAACTAGATCAATCTAACTGCGCAGATTAAACAGCTAACAGATACAGAAAAACACTGCTGTGCTCCGGAACAGGAAGTGATACAATACCGCAGTGAGAGCCAACCACCAGTAGAGGCAAGGTTATGTAATATTTTAAACTTTCACATATTCAGTCTCAGTTATGGCAGAAAAATCACTTTGTGATTACAAAAAGAGAAAAAGGAAGCTATTTTACATCGATAAAAAAGACCAGTAACACATAATCCTTGAACAGTGTCAAACCTGTTAAGTTTTGGTTAATGTTTTACCGACTGGCTTTTAATATTTGTTTACCTGTTTCTTTTTATTTATTCAGTAAGCTGATCAGTCTGTTTAAAGGTGTGCATCAAACTGGAGATTAGATTTTACTTTGAATTTAAATTAATTCCTCTTTAATAATTACGGTGTATCCAGAAAGTCTTCACAGCACTTTACCTTTACCACATTTTGTTATGTTACAGCCTTATTCCAAAATAGATTAATTTCATTTTTCCACTCAAAATTCTACTCATGGAACCCCATAATGGCAACATATAACAAGGTGTTTGAAATTTTGGCAAATTTATTAAAAATAAAGAACTAAGACATCACATGAACATAAGTATCCACACCCTTTACACTCATCAGTACTTTGTTGATGCACTTTTGGCAGCAATTACAGCCTCAAGTCTTCTTTTTTGTTTTCAATTTCAATTTATTTTCATTTGTAGAAATCATCTTCTTGAATCTGATGCCACACTCTTGGTGCACCTATCTTTGGGCAGTTTGGTTCATTCCTCTTTGCAGCACCTCTCAAGCTCCATCAGGTTGGATGGGGAGCATCGGTGAACAGACATTTTCAGATCTCTCCAGAGATGTTCAGTCAGATTCAGGTCTGGACTCTGGCTGGACCACTCAAGGACATTCACAGAGTTGTCCTGAAGACACTCCTTTGATATCTTGGCTGTGTGTTTAGGGTCATTGTCCTGCTGAAAGATGAACAGTCAGAGGTCCAGAGCACTCTGGAGCAGGTTTTCATCCAGGATGTCTCTGTACATTGCTGCATTCATCTTTCCCTCAATCCTGACTAGTCTCCCAGTTCCTGCAGCTGAAAAACATCCCCACAGCATGATGCTGCCACCACCATGCTTCACTGTAGGGATGGTGCCTGGTTTCCTCCAAACATGATGCCATAGAGTTCACTCTTTGTCTCATCAGACCAGAGAATTTTGTTTCTCCTGGTCTGAGAGTCCTTCAGGTGCCTTTTGTCAAACTCCAGGTGGGCTGCCATGTGCCTTTTACTAAGGAGTGGCTTCTGTCTGGACACTCTACCATACAGCCCTGATTGGTGGATTGCTGCAGAGATGGTTGTCCTTCTGGAAGGTTCTCCTCTCTCCACAGAGGAATGCTGGAGCTCTGACAGAGTGACCATCAGGTTCTTGGTCACCTCCCTGACTAAGGCCCTTCTCCCCCAGTCACTCAGTTTAGACAGGCGACCAGCTCTAGGAAGAGTCCTGGTGGATCTGAATTTCTTCCATTTACAGATATAGGTTACTGTGCTCATTGGGACCTTCAAAGCAGCAGAAGTGTTTCTGAACCCTTCCCCAGATTTGTGCCTCGAGACAATTCTGTCTCGGAGGTCTACAGACAATTCCTTTGACTTCATGCTTGGTTTGTGCTCTGACTGTCAACTGTGGGACCTTATATGTAGACAGGTGTGTGTCTTTCCAAATCATGTCCAATCAACAGAATTTACTCCAGATGGACTCCAGTTAAGCTGTCGAAACATCTCAAGGATGATCAGTGGAAACAGGAGGCACCTGAGCTCAACTTTGAGCTTGATGGCAAAGACTGAGAATACTTATGTACATGTGATTTATTATTATTATTTTTTTAATAAATTTACCAAAATCTCAAAAACACTTATTTCACATTGTCATTATGGGGTATTGTGTGCAGAATTTTGAGGAGAAAAAACAAAAATCATCCATTTTGAAATAAGGCTATAACAAAATGCGGGAAAAGTGACGCACTGTGAAGACTTTCTGGATGCTCTGTATCCTTCCTCTCCCTGTTGGGACCTTTTTCTTTGCAGTGTGAAGTTTTTTTTTTGGCCACAGCCAGGAGTGTGCAGACTTTTGACCTTGCTGAGGGTGATGTTAGCTTTGTTAGCACTTGGAGTTTCACCAAATCAAAGGTGATTTCATCATGTTTCTCACTGTGTTGATGCAGAGGAACACGTGCACTCACAGACATTGAGTGTTTTAGCTCATTGAGTAAATTAGCATTGCAGAAAACCTTCACAATGTCCATTTTGCATTTGTGCAGCAGCCATAAGGGACGGGGGACCAACGCCGCTGCTTTCTGGGTTAACTTAAGAATTAGCTTCATTCGTGCAGCAAAGCCTCGATTTGAACCACAGGGTGATCATTTTTGTCAAACTGTATAGTATATCGCAATAAATAAAAAAAATCTAGATGAAGAGTCAAAGTTTTAGACAAACTATTACAAAGGAGTGTTCTAAGATAACAAAGTTCACTGTACTTTCCCAAAGTATATATCCTCTAAAGTACTTTTTTGTTCTTTTTGTTATTTTAAACATAAACAATTAAATAGTTACTGTATTTGGCTGCTGTTTAGGGCCCCTTCACAGATAGTATGAATAAGTACAAATCAGGGTGACACATGGCGGAACAGCTCGTATGAGCGAACCACGAAAACATCAACTCAACGGGCAGGCGTGCACGATGCCGCTGTGATGGTTTGTGCACGCGGGAACACAGTACAAGCTGTGAAAATAAAAAATAAAAATTACATGCCACCCACAGGATTCAGACCTGCACTTTCCAAAAGCTCTGATTGCCAGTCAGAAACTTTCTCACTGAGCTACCATCACTGTCCTGTAAAAGTTGCGGGAAAATGCCTGATATCAAGAAGGACATGGACATATTTCAGAAAAAATAAAACCACACCATATAAAAACACCACATTTTATTAAATCCTTCTTATCAAGTGAGCAATACAAGTATGATCCATCAGTTCCTTCAGTAGATGACCCATGGTCACTGATGTACAGTCATGAAATGACATGAATGAGAAGCAGAGTGTTCTTATGTCCATTTCTGCTGGCAACATGTCCAGCCGGCCCCGCATGAGTGTCCTGCCCGACACGCGCGTCTTGGTGTGCCACAGGACAGACACCATGTCATGTGCAACAGAACTCACGTGGGTGACGTGACATTCGGATCGCTTGCTGTGTGTTATGATCTGAAAGTTGGGATCACCTGGTGTAGCATGTCAATGTGCGCTGGGTGTGCACGCTTGCTGCAGCCCATTGCAACAGCAATATATGCTTTTATGTATGTCCACATGAGGATAGCAAGCAGACACACGCGCGTCACAGTGGACAGTTGTTAGTTCATGTCCGTCCAAACACAGTACGTGTTCCCCAGCCGTGACGTCCACAACCACAGATCTCCACAGCTGCTCCTGTCGGCGGCTACACCCTGTCCGTTCAGCGCACACACCAACGTATCACTGTGTCTGTTTGCAAAGCCACACCCGTGGAGCACTTAGACAAATTTCACATACAGCTCGACAGTGATCATCTGCTGACTGTTGTCGTGTCAATAGTGTGAATGGCCACACATTTTCTAAGTGCCATGCGAATGGTGTTAGATGTTCGAGCGTGTCACTCTGGAATTTGACCGACACCTGCTGTGAGAGGGTTCGATGGGCTCTCACAGTGCACACTCTTTCAGCCGCTGGTGTGCGCAAATAGTTGGAGCAACAGGTGTACAAGGCGTTAGACGCAACTACGATGTATTGCATACGATTCCTGCTTCATGCGCAATTCGACCAATTTGTGGACAGCAGCTTAAAGTTTTTTTTTTTTTTCACTTTTTTTTTATGTTACCTCATTGACTTTTTGTGTTATTTTTAATTGGCTGATCAAACTCCAGTCCACTAAAAAAAAAGTTAAACATTTGTATACTTCACTGAATGCAACCTGATCCTTTTTTTTTTTTTAATATGTAAAGACAAATCTCTTCTGGACAGTATCTCACACCAGCACCATTTTTAGACCGACACAGTTCAATCCTGCCATCTCTCTGATGTATTAAAGTGTCTCAGATGTTCACGTGGGGGTCACATGGTTACACTGTGTTTATACGATACATGAAGTGGTTCCTGGCATTCCACACCCGACGGGTCTGACTGTGCGAGCAGCTGATATCAGGTTGGTCACATGCAGCTCATTCCCGATCTGTGAAAAAGGTTCCGTGGTGTTGGGGACAGAATTGGCTCATTCCTCTATTTTTAGTGATGAAATATTGCTTCTGCTGTTTAATTTGCTGTTGCACGTTAAGCGCGGTGTAGCAGGCGCTAACACTGGATGGTGGGATTGGACTTCACTCTGTGGGAGTAACTCTGCCTTCACTGGGGGACAAAACGCGCCATGAAGGGGATTTGGGAACGCGGTTTGGATGTTCATTCCTGGAAAAGGAGAAACCACCGTAGTGTACCAATGGTCCCTTCTCGGGTCAGGGGTGATGAGTTGTTCATGGCATGATGGAGGTGACTCACGTAGGTAGAGGTCATAAAATGAAGGTCCAAGTCTTCCAGGTCTTGGTGTTTCCTGTCGAATTGGATGGTTATCAGACCTCGACACTGACCAGTGCTTCAAGGCATTGTCTAGATGTTGACTAGAGGTCTTTGGTACTAGGTCTCTCCAGAGACACTTTGGGTCCAATCAAATGAGTGGTAACTTCAGGAAACGTGACCCAGCTGGACTCCGAGGACTAAGAGGGAATGTCAGCTATGACATTGGACCAAAACAACCTTAACAAAACCAAGAACACACCCACGTACCGACCAGCTGTGGCAGATTGATGGACTCTTTCCGGAGATGGGGATGGACCAGTGTTCTGTCCGGGTGTTTGCCAATGAGGACCACAGCCGGTTCTGTAGCCTGGTGGAACACAGACTCTCAGACCAGAGGAGATGTTGTAATGACGTAGAAACAATATTGTGCAAGAAGCTGCTTTGTCTTTTTTTTTTGTTTGGACATCAGCTTAATCAGAGTCCACAGACCCCAAAGGTCTCCGCCCCAACACAGGTCACTGAGCACGAAAGACATCGCAAAACCTTCTGCAGACGGTTAAAGAACAAGTTCAATAGCGATTTTATGTCTTTTTGTCTCCGTCAATATTAAAGATTATGTTTTGTTTTCTGAATCTGTGGACTCTTTATCGATGTTTTGGCCCAGTGCATGCTGGGACAGCCATCAGAGGTCACGAAACCCTCGTTTCATCATCACCACCACTGATAAGAGGGTGATTACATCATTTAATTGATCATTAAATATGCACATTAATTGATCAGCGATCAGTAATTCACTTTTCTCAGACGTTTTGTCTTTAATGTCTTTTTCAGCAGCTAATTTTATTATCTGTGGAGATAAATGTACACGGCAACAAAACAGAGTTCAGAGGTCAGCTCAGTCTCACAGAGGACAGATAAGAATCACGAGTTGGTTTTTTTTTTTGGACATGTGAGCACAGAGTGTTTGGTGCTGTTAGTCTAAAGTCCCCCTGCAGAGAGCTGTCCCCGAGGGACAAACCCTCCAACGGTCCCCACAACCCATGTCCCATTTAGTGTTTTTAAGGATAATATTTAACACACAGCTGGGGCCCCAAAAATCAATAAAGTAAATAAATGTTAAAATTAGTCGCTCTGTCAACACGTCAAAATGACAAAACACACAGAACACAAAAACACACAGAGAACACACACAAAACACACAGAGAACACACAAAACACACAGAACACAAAAACACACAGAGCACACACAAAACACACAGAACACAAAAACACAGAACACGCACAAAAAACACACAGAACACAAAACACACAGAGAGCACACACAAAACACACAGAAAACAAAAACACACAGAGAGCACACACAAAACACACAGAAAACAAAAACACACAGAGAGCACACACAAAACACACAGAACACAAAAACACATAGAACACACACAAAAACACACAGAACACAAAAACACACACAGAGCACACACAAAAACACACAGAACACAAAAACACACACACAGAACACACACAAAAACACACAGAACACAAAAACACAGAGAGCACACACAAAACACACAGAACACAAAAGCACACAGAGAGCACACACAGAACACACAAAATACAAAAACACACAGAGAACACACACAGAACACAAAAACACAGAACACAAAAACACACAGAGAACACACAAAACACACAGAACACACAAAACACACAGAACACAAAAACACACAGAACACACAAAACACACAGAACACAAAAACACAGAGAGAACACACAAAACACACAAAACACACACAAAAACACACAGAGAGCACACACAAAACACACAGGACACAAAAACACACAGAGAGTACACACAAAACACACAGAACATACAAAACACACAGAGAGCACACACAAAACACACAGAACACAAAAACACACACACAACACACACAAAAAAACACACAGAACACAAAAACACACAGAGAGCACACACAAAACACACAGAACACACAGAACACACAAAACACACAGAGAGCACACACAAAACACACAGAACACAAAAACACACACACAACACACACAAAAAACACACAGAACACAAAAACACACAGAGAGCACACACAAAACACACAGAACACAAAAACACACAGAGAGCACACACAGAACACACAAAACACAAAAACACACAAAGAACACACACAGAACACAAAAACACACAGAACACAAAAACACACAGAGAACACACAAACACACAGAACACAAAAACACACAGAACACAAAAACACACAGAGAGAAGACACAAAACACACAAAACACACAGAACACACAAAACACACACAGAACACACAAAACACACAGAGAGAACACACAAAACACACAGAACACACAAAACACACACAGAACACACAAAACACACAGAGAGAACACACAAAACACACAGAACACACAAAACACACACAGAACACAAAACACACAGAACACAAAAACACACAGAGAGAACACACAAAACACACAGAACACACAAAACACACACAAAACACAGAGAACACACAAAACACACACAAAACACAGAGAACACACAAAACACACAGAGAGAACACACAAAACACACAAAATACACACAGAACACACAAAACACAGAGAACACAAAAACACACAGAGAGAACACACAAAACACACAGAACACACAAAACACAAAGAACACACAAAACACACAGAGAAAACACACAAAACACACAGAACACACAAAACACACAGAACACAAAAACACACAGAGAGAACACACAAAACACACAGAGAAAACACACAAAACACACAGAACACACAAAACACACAGAACACAAAAACACACAGAGAGAACACACAAAACACACCCTCACAAACCCTCCAACGGTCCCCACAACCCATGTCCCATTTAGTGTTTTTAAGGATAATATTTAACACACAGCTGGGGCCCAAAAATCAATAAAGTAAATAAATGTTAAAATTAGTCGCTCTGTCAACACGTCAAAATGACAAAACACACAGAACACAAAAACACACAGAGAACACACACAAAACACACAGAGAACACACACAAAACACACAGAGAACGCACAAAACACACAGAACACAAAAACACACAGAGCACACACAAAACACACAGAACACAAAAACACACAGAACACGCACAAAAAACACACAGAACACAAAACACACAGAGAGCACACACAAAACACACAGAAAACAAAAACACACAGAGAGCACACACAAAACACACAGAAAACAAAAACACACAGAGAGCACACACAAAACACACAGAACACAAAAACACATAGAACACACACAAAAACACACAGAACACAAAAACACATACAGAGCACACACAAAAACACACAGAACACAAAAACACACACACAGAACACACACAAAAACACACAGAACACAAAAACACAGAGAGCACACACAAAACACACAGAACACAAAAGCACACAGAGAGCACACACAGAACACACAAAATACAAAAACACACAGAGAACACACACAGAACACAAAAACACAGAACACAAAAACACACAGAGAACACACAAAACACACAGAACACACAAAACACACAGAACACAAAAACACACAGAACACACAAAACACACAGAACACAAAAACACAGAGAGAACACACAAAACACACAAAACACACACAAAAACACACAGAGAGCACACACAAAACACACAGGACACAAAAACACACAGAGAGTACACACAAAACACACAGAACATACAAAACACACAGAGAGCACACACAAAACACACAGAACACAAAAACACACACACAACACACACAAAAAAACACACAGAACACAAAAACACACAGAGAGCACACACAAAACACACAGAACACACAGAACACACAAAACACACAGAGAGCACACACAAAACACACAGAACACAAAAACACACACACAACACACACAAAAAACACACAGAACACAAAAACACACAGAGAGCACACACAAAACACACAGAACACAAAAACACACAGAGAGCACACACAGAACACACAAAACACAAAAACACACAAAGAACACACACAGAACACAAAAACACACAGAACACAAAAACACACAGAGAACACACAAACACACAGAACACAAAAACACACAGAACACAAAAACACACAGAGAGAAGACACAAAACACACAAAACACACAGAACACACAAAACACACACAGAACACACAAAACACACAGAGAGAACACACAAAACACACAGAACACACAAAACACACACAGAACACACAAACACACAGAACACAAAAACACACAGAGAGAACACACAAAACACACAGAACACACAAAACACACACAAAACACAGAGAACACACAAAACACACAGAGAGAACACACAAAACACACAAAATACACACAGAACACACAAAACACAGAGAACACAAAAACACACAGAGAGAACACACAAAACACACAGAACACACAAAACACAAAGAACACACAAAACACACAGAGAAAACACACAAAACACACAGAACACACAAAACACACAGAACACAAAAACACACAGAACACAAAAACACACAGAGAGAACACACAAAACACACCCTCACAAACCCTCCAACGGTCCCCACAACCCATGTCCCATTTAGTGTTTTTAAGGATAATATTTAACACACAGCTGGGGCCCAAAAATCAATAAAGTAAATAAATGTTAAAATTAGTCGCTCTGTCAACACGTCAAAATGACAAAACACACAGAACACAAAAACACACAGAGAACACACACAAAACACACAGAGAACACACAAAACACACAGAACACAAAAACACACAGAGAGCAGACACAAAACACACAGAACACAAAAACACACACACAGAACACGCACAAAAAACACACAGAACACAAAACACACAGAGAGCACACACAAAACACACAGAAAACAAAAACACACAGAGAGCACACACAAAACACACAGAACACAAAAACACACAGAGAGCACACACAGAACACACAAAACACAAAAACACACAGAGAACACACACAGAACACAAAAACACAGAACACAAAAACACACACAGAACACACAAAACACCCAGAACACAAAAACACACAGAACACACAAAACACACAGAACACAAAAACACACAGAGAGTACACACAAAACACACAGAACACACAAAACACACACAAAAAACACACAGAACACAAAAACACACAGAGAGCACACACAAAAAACCCAGGACACAAAAACACACAGAGAGCACACACAAAACACACAGAACACACAAAACACACAGAGAGCACACACAAAACACACAGAACACAAAAACACACACACAACACACACAAAAAACACACAGAACACAAAAACACACAGAGCACACACAAACACACAGAACACACAGAACACACAAAACACACAGAACACACAAAAACACACAGAGAGCACACACAAAACACACAGAACACAAAAACACACACACAACACACACAAAAAACACACAGAACACAAAAACACACAGAGAGCACACACAAAACACACAGAAACACAAAACACACAGAGAGCACACACAGAACACACAAAAACACACAAAGAACACACACAGAACACAAAAACACACAGAACACAAAAACACACAGAGAACACACAAACACACAGAACACAAAAACACACAGAACACAAAAACACACAGAGAGAAGACACAAAACACACAGAGAGAACACATAAAACACACAAAACACACAGAACACACAAAACACACACAGAACACAAAACACAGAGAACACATAAAAACACAGAACGCAAAAACACACAGAGAGAACACACAAAACACACAGAACACACAAAACACACAGAGAACACACAAAACACAGAGAACACACAAAACACACAGAGAGAACACACAAAACACACACAGAACACACAAAACACAGAGAACACAAAAACACACAGAGAGAACACACAAAACACACAGAACACACAAAACACAAAGAACACACAAAACACACAGAGAGAACACACAAAACACACAGAACACAAAAACACACAGAGAACACACAAAACACACAGAACACACAAAACACACAGAACACAAAAACACACACACAACACACACAAAAAACACACAGAACACAAAAACACACAGAGAGCACACACAAAACACACAGAACACACAGAACACACAAAACACACAGAAAGCACACACAAAACACACAGAACACAAAAACACACACACAACACACACAAAAAACACACAGAGAGCACACACAAAACACACAGAACACAAAAACACACAGAGAGCACACACAGAACACACAAAACACAAAAACACACAGAGAACACACACAGAACACAAAAACACACAGAACACAAAAACACACAGAGAACACACAAACACACAGAACACAAAAACACACAGAACACAAAAACACACAGAGAGCACACACAAAACACACAGAACACACAGAACACACAAAACACACAGAACACACAAAACACACAGAAAGCACACACAAAACACACAGACCACAAAAACACACACACAACACACACAAAAAACACACAGAGAGCACACACAAAACACACAGAACACAAAAACACACAGAGAGCACACACAGAACACACAAAACACAAAAACACACAGAGAACACACACAGAACACAAAAACACACAGAACACAAAAACACACAGAGAACACACAAACACACAGAACACAAAAACACACAGAACACAAAAACACACAGAGAGAACACACAAAACACACAGAACACACAAAACACACACAGAACACACAAAAGACACAGAGAGAACACACAAAACACAGAGAACACACAAAACACAGAGAACACACAAAACACACAAAACACAGAGAACACACAAAACACACACAGAACACACAAAACACAGAGAACACACAAAACACACAAAACACACAGAACACACAAAACACACACAGAACACACAAAACACAGAGAACACACAAAACACACAGAACACAAAAACACACAGAGAGAACACACAAAACACACACACACACACACACACACACACACACACACATACATACATATATATATATATATATATATATATATATATATATATATATATATATATATATATATATATTAGCTTTTAAGAATTCAAGATGATCTCTTTGATTAATAATCTGAGTTTTATTGACCTTGGGAACATGTTGAATGTTTGTTTAGAAAAAGTCAAGTCTGGGAGCTTTCACTGGTGCCTCACTTCACCACAGGAACACGTATAGAGTTACATTCCAAGGTGAATCAGATGAAACCATAATAATAGTCATTTTCTGTTATTAGAACCTATTTTTTATAAATCACTTGGATAAGGTTTCATCTATCATGATGCAGAAACAATACAATTTTGATCCAAAACTGCAAACAAACAATATATCCAGAATATACTTAAAAAAACAACAACCATAAAACAACATTGTTTTTCTTGTTTGTTTGTTTTTCTCCATTTCTGCTATACTTTAATGAGTGCCACCTAGTTAGCGTTGCTTTTCGGTGAACGGAAGCCGGATCAAGTCTTTATGTGGCCCTGAGAGGAATATGATTTGACCCCCCTCCACACACACACACACACACACACACACACACACACACACACACACACACACACACACACACACACACACACACACACACACACACACACACACACACACACCTCAGCCCCACCAAAAGCTGTTAACAATTTTAAACGTTCGATCATTAGCACAGTAAATCCAACACTCACATGATCAGTTTTTCTGTCGATTCTGTTCATCATCATACATGTGGTACTTACACACTTTTTTTTTTAATTTATGGGTCCGAATTTGATGAAATTTGGCAGATAAAGTAGATAAAATTTTGATTTTAAAGTTGATTTTAATTACCATTATTAATAATAATATCACAGTCACTGTTGGCAGGGTTATTCACTCTAATGAGTGCCCTTCAACTTCAGTCTGTTTTAATGTTCATATATTATACTATACATCACTTAGTCAGTCACTTTACAGTACTTACAGTTTACAGTACTGCAGATATTTATGAGTATTTCTCTTTTTGAAATGTTTTGTGTTTTCTGCACATGCAATAAAAAACATTCACACTCGTAACCTTCTCCAGCTTTTTGCACTGTTTGTGAGGTTTGGGCCCGGCCTGCTGAAGAATGCTTTGTAACCTTCTCTCACAGAGTCACTGGACAAAAATAACCTTGCAGCGGTGCATTATGGGAATCCCAGGCGTGCTTTATCCTGCATGAAGCAGTGACGGCAGCTAATCTCGAAGGTTATCTCCTGCACCAGCAGGGGTCCATCATGGTTCTCAAACAGCAGCTGTGCAAACCTCGTGCAGTGACAGGATCCAAACAATGGGGTCATGCACGGCCACGCCCCCTCCACTGGCCTGCAGCCAGCACCGCTCTGCACGGATTGGCTGTTGACTAATCTCAACAAAGTCTCATTGGCTGTCTGAGGCACCACATGATGCAACATGCAAATAGTCTCTGTGTGCTGACTTGAAATCCCCAAAAGTGGAGCAAAATCCGGCACTGAGAGTCAGGCTGCAAGCAGAGGAAGGAGAAGAGAAGAAGAAGAAGAAGAAGAAGGGGGCGTGACGTCTGCGAGAGGAGGAGGAAGAGGACTAGTATGCACTTTTAGAAAACAACCAAAAACTTTCCTTCTTTCTTGCTGTTTTTTTTTTTTTTAAGAAAAAAGAAGCTGTTTTTGCTTGGAATCTGTGGGTATTTCTTTCTTCCATGAGTGCTGCCAGGTAAGTGTTCAATTTAACCCAAGTGATGCAAGTCGAGCTGGAACATGTTCAGCAGCCGATTAAACGTAGAATTTCACTTTTTTTTGCTTGCGAGTGAGAGATTCAGTGTAAACTTTCACTTTGGTCGTCATGGTTAAACAGCAGGCCGCATGCAAAGCTGCAACTTTACAAAGAGTAAAACCTTGAGCCTAACCTTTCCCTTCCTCTCCCGTCTCTCTCTGCTCCACTCTCACCCACCTCCTTTCCTTCCTTTCTCACTCCCTTAGCGTCCTGAGGTCATTCGGTCCATCAGTGATGCCAGGTCCGGTAATGCCGATGGATGTGGCAATGCGATTCTACATCAGCCATTCTCCACCGCCCCTCCGCGGCTTCCTCAGCTCCTACGAGGACCTGCAGCAGGCCAAGAACCGGGTCAACAAGTCCGGCAGCCACAACTGTGATCAGCAGCTGTACAAACCTCTGCGGCCGTGCCTCAGCAGCCCCCAGAAAACTGCCAACGATGGCAGTTCTGTGGGGTGGAACAGCAGCAGGGCTTCTGGCACCAAGAAGAGGGTGGTGTTCGCTGACACCAAAGGCATGCAACTCACGGCCATCCACGTCTTCTCCAAGTTTGACGATGAGCCGTATCAAAGCAAGCAGCACGGAGGCGTCATGGAGGACCTGCAGTTTGACATGACGGACCTGGAATCCACCAAGATGGACTTAAAGATCACCCCAGTGCGGAGCCTCGTGCTGGAATTTAAGCAGCCTTCTTCCGACTACCTGGACTTTCGGAACCGTCTGATTCGGAATTCTGTCTGCTTGGAAAACTGTTCGCTACAGGAGCGCTCGCTGACTGGTACCGTCAAAGTGCGAAACATCCAATTTGAGAAATCGGTGCAAGTTCGCGCCACATTTGACTCATGGGCCAGCTACACCGACGTCGACTGCACCTTTATGAATAACATCTACGGCTGCCAAGACACTGACACTTTTGCTTTCGTCCTGGAACTACCCGCCAACATCCCGCCGCAGAACCAGGTGGAGTTCTGCATCTGCTTCAAGGTCCAGGACCAAACGTTCTGGGACAATAACGACGGAAACAACTATGTTCTCAAACACGTTGACTGGAAGAAAGGCGATGCTCCGGAAAACCCAGCGTTTGCCGAGCTGAAGCACTCGTCAGAACAAAAAAATGTCAAAGTGGCAGAGACGGAGTTTGATCAGTTCGGCAGCCCACGCATGTCGAGCGGACTCTTCCCTGGGTGGCAGAGCTGGGGTCAGATCGATAACAACATGCCTTACTGGTGAGAAACGCCTGACCAAGCCGCCTACAGCTTTGAGCTTTGACGCTCAGCCCAGACTGAAACGGAAGCTAGTGCACCTTTCCAGCAGACTTGACACTTGAAGAGTAAGAAGTTGGACTGACTCGTCTGTAGTGGTAAAGGTCGTAAACTCTGCTGTGCATCACCTATTATTTTTGTAAAATAATAATGTACCTTTCCAGAGCTAGAAAAAGAATCCCGAAGCAATACTGAGGCCGTTTTTTCCGGCCTGATGTGATTCTGCACTGTTTGAGTAAAGACGATGCCTCCTTCATATTGAAGGGAACGTGCACGGTGTGCACGGGCTTTCTGCTTAAACACAGCTGACTAAACCTTTAGCACCTTTAAGTCTAAATTCACGCAGCCCTTTATTCCCCCCATTGAATGTGTTTGGTGACAAAAGTATGGGTGATGTCATTTTAAGGTTTAAAAAAACAAAAAAACAAAAAATAGAAGAAAGGGCTGAAGCTGCTACGAGTGCGCACGTGCATGTGACTGTTTGTGGAGGAGGAGGAAGTGAGGCAATGCGAGTGGCTACTGTACTCACAGGTGATACGGAAATGTGGTAAAGACTGAAAGTTCTTTTTTTTGGTGTTTCACAAGTGCAATTCTGTGAACAGCATGACAGTGGATCAATGAAGAAATTGGAGTTTTTCTTACTGTGAAGAAACATCTGCGCTGTTTACACCTGAAGGTGTGTCCAACACGCTCGTGTATTTCATTTTCAGAAATAAATGTATATATTTCTGCCAATAAATATTTGTCCCGAATCTTCTTTTTTTAAATTAACATTATATTTCTCACATGTGTTTGATGAAAAAATGTGCGCACGTTTTATTTTAATCGAGCCCTCGAATTAATAAAACATGCGCACGTTTTATTTTAACTGAGCCCTCGAACTAATAAAACATGTGCACATTTTCTTTTAATTGAGACATCGAATTAATAAAACGTGCGCACGTTTTATTTTAACTGAGCCCTCGAACTAATAAAACATGTGCACATTTTCTTTTAATTGAGACATCGAATTAATAAAACATGCGCACGTTTTATTTTAACTGAGCCCTCGAACTAATAAAACATGTGCACATTTTCTTTTAATTGAGACATCGAATTAATAAAACGTGCGCACGTTTTCCTTTCGTTCAAAATGAAATTCATAATATGACCTAAACTGTCATCCTGACAATGGGGAGACACTTCGCCCACAGCATCCTTTTTAATGTTCTTAAACTCCAGATGATGTCATGCTGGGCAGCTGGAATTCTCTGTATGTCCTTGTGCGCCCAAACCATGATGATACACTCTGACCAGATCCATTTGTAAAGGGGAAATGTATTACACTGTCTGCTGGTTTGTTGGCTAATAGCCAACATTTATGTGTCACGACAATATTGAATGCACGTTTGTGCACACGAAGTAATAAAACGAGCGCACAATAAAACAAAACGTGCACAATATAATAAAATGTGCGCACAATAACAAAACGTGTGCACAATATAACAAAACGTGTGCACAATATAACAAAACGTGCACAATATAATAAAATGTGCGCACAATAACAAAACGTGTGCACAATATAACAAAACATGTGCACAATATAATAAAATGTGCGCACAATAACAAAACGTGTGCACAATATAACAAAACGTGTGCACAATATAACAAAACGTGCACAATATAATAAAACGTGCACACAATAACAAAACGTGTGCACAATATAACAAAACGTGTGCACAATATAACAAAACGTGCACAATATAATAAAATGTGCGCACAATAACAAAACGTGTGCACAATATAACAAAACGTGTGCACAATATAACAAAACGTGCACAATATAATAAAATGTGCGCACAATAACAAAACGTGCGCACAATATAACAAAATGTGTGCACAATATAATAAAATGTGCGCACAATATAATAAAACGTGCGCACATTCTCTCCACATGCAAAACATTTTGCAATGACACTTCCAGGGCTCCGTACATTTGTTGGTATTAATGAGACAACTCCATAGGAAGTTAGCTTTGCGTTAGCATAAGTTAGCATACATGCTAATGCCACAAAATGTGTTATCAGGTTACAAAAAGATCATTTTCAGTCTTAGAAGTGTATATTTCTCGCTATCTTTTTTAGGATAGATTTCCACACAAATGGTAAATGGACTGCATTTATATAGCGCTTTTCCATCTGCATCAGATGCTCAAAGCGCTTTACAATTATGCCTCACATTCACCCCGATGCATACAAGACGCTCACTACACACCGGGAGCAATAGGGGATTAAAGGCCTTGCCCAAGGGCCCTTAGTAATTTTCCAGTCAGGCGGGGATTTGAACCCATCATCTTCTGGACTCAAGCCCAACACCTTAACCACTAGACCATCACCTCCCCTAACAAAACACACAAACAAAACAACGTTTTGTAGCTAGCTACCAGCCTGTGATGTCGCCATGCTAACGTCCACGAAATAAGTTCAGAGGTGTTATTAGGTTCCAAAAGTGGCATTTTCAGTTTTAGAAGTGTTTATTTCTCACTACCTTTTACATAATATATGAGAGATATGCATATAAACACAAAGCAAAGCGGTTTTGGAGAGACCAGCCACTGATGTCACAGTGCAGCTCTACTCTGATTGGCTGTCATCCCCCACCACACAAAAACAAAGCAGAACAGATTCAAACAGAATTTAACTTTTTACCTTCTTAAAATATGTCAAGGTTAGCCATCTTTGAACTTGTCCAAGGTTTGTGTCCCAAGAATGTTCCCTGTGAATATGAAGACTGTGGCAGTAATAGAACTGGACTTTTGTTGAACACAGAGAGATGGACAAACAGACAGACAGACAGACAGACGGACGGACGGCAGGTCTTCGCAATACCCGATGGCCATATGTTGACCCAGGGTAAAAATAGCACAAACAGACAAATGCCAAGCACCCATGAAATACAACACTACAATGCATTACTGGTGATTATAAGTTAAAAGATGGGACTTGATGTAAAAGCATCTGCAAATAATTTTGCAATTAACATTTTACTCATAATAATTATGTTACATAACTACAACAAAAAAGCAAAAGTGAATGTCAAAGAATACAAATATTTTAGGGCGGTCTCAGTCATCACCAAAAATAAGTCAGAAATGTTAACACAAACCTCCTCTGTCAGTTGGTGGAGGTTAGACAGTTGCACTGACGAGTTAAAGTGATGAAACCATGTTGAGGAGTCAATTATTATTATGAATTATTATCATTATTATTATTATTATTTTATTTTTTATTTATTTATTTATTTATTTATTTTTTATTGCCACACGTCCAGACCACAGCCACAGAATCTGCATGAACTGTTACTTATGCTCATCTACAAGCACACAAACCGCGTGACCTGTTGGGTGCTTCATGGCAAGTTAACATGACAACAAGCTAATGCTCATAACTGCAAATACACAACTCAAAAACACAGAGTAACATCACTGGAACAGCTGTAATCCATGGCGCCATTCCAGAATGCAGCGCACACACAAACTTCCATGCCAACAAAAATCAAGCATGATCATTAAAAGTGGAGCATCTTCATGCTGGTGCAACATTAGCTGTTAGCAACACAATGTTAATCTGTTTATTAAAGTGTAAACTTTACATATCTAAAGCTAAATTATTTCATAAAATCAGCTGATGTGATGTGACGATCAGCAGCACAGATGATTTGCTGAAAATCGAGCCTTGTAAAAACATTTGTGAGGTAGCTACATGCACATTAGCCAAGCTACCACAGAAATCCATTACAGTGACTCTGCTAGGCTACCTAGCTAGTGAACTCGTGATTACAATCATTTTAGCAAAATAAATGACCAGTAACTTGAAGGAAAAGCATTTTTGCTCTCCAGTTGTGTTTTACAAATGACTGTAAATGACATAATCACGTTTTAGGAAGGTTTTAGACAGAATTTAATAAAATTTGATGATGTTCCAGCTAGCATTAACTGTCACCTTTTAGAACAGCATTCGCCTCCATTAGCCTGAAGTCAGCAGAAACTGAGCAATGTGATTGGACCTCACACATCAGAGCAAATTACAACAAAATTAATCAAAACTCATTCCAGATGCAGGGCTTGACAATAAGGCAATTTATGCACTGGCCCACAGGGCCAGTAGAATTTGAAAGTTACTGGTCCGGATGAAAATATCACTGGCCCATACTTTCACGCCCGCGCCGAACCGGGGGGTAACCGATATGAATTTTTTAAATCAACACTCAGACATTATAATTGGGTTTCCTTAATGCAAAAACACTTGAAAACACAATATTCTTATACTACATGATAAAAACCTTAAAGTGAGTCAACTTTGAAAAAAATGTCGGTAGGTAACTGATATGAATTTTTTCAACACTCAGACATTAATACAAAAATAAATTTCTTGATCATTTACAAAATTAATATGTTAAATTTCATAAACCAAGCTCCCTTGCTAATGTTGTCACCATGGGATTTCCACAAGGGCATACAGATTGGACTTTTAAACTGGCGTATGAAATCATACCACATTGTCTACCAGGACTTGATATATTTATACTTGTCAGCATATTCTGGCATGGCCCTACAAGTTCCACAGAAGAGAACCTCACTCTCCTCATCACACTGCAGCCATGGCCATCTTTTCTTCCAGGAAGTTTGCCAAGTTTTCCTCACCCTTTTCTTCTCATATTCAGCATCAGCAGCCTGCTTGTTTTGAGGGTGATAGCTGTTCTTTCCTTTGCTTCGCTGGTTTCTGCCCAGGGGCAGGAGGTTTCAAGAAATTCATAATATTCACTGCGATCGATCTTGCGTAAACGAAAATGATGCGTCGATGTTGAAGCGAAATTTGCGCCACATCAGAAGATGCTCCTGCAGACGAAGTTTGTCTGCACTTTGCAGTGTTCGGAACATTGCAAAGTGGCGCAACATGTCCTGTCTCTGGTAGCAGCCTGTGAGCAGGACTTATGTCTTTTGTCCTTTATTTCACAATTATGACAAGAGTTTTTGGAGCAAGCAGCAGCCCCACAGCAGCGGGAGTGGAGTTTCTTTCTCTTTTTATTGACATGCGCGCGCGTGCGAATCGTCTGTGTAGATTATTTTACTTATTAAGTACTCAGTTGTATAATAAAACAAATGGTGACTGGTTTCTAAACACAAATATGACAGAGTTTTTTTGGGAAAGAGCGAGGAGCACCGGGGCGAATTTTCGCAGCAAAAGCAGAGCGACACACCGGGTGAAGGAGGCACGTCCGTCGCCACGCGACCCCCGTGAATTTATAGCGTGTGATCGCGCCTGGTGTGAACGCGGCATTAGACTAATAAATTTGGCCAAAGTGATGTTAATTCTTACTGGCCCGTACGGACCAGTGAAATATGAACTTCACTGGCCCGTGGTGGCCCGGAACGTGTAAAAAAGGCCGCCGGGCCATCGGACCAGTGCTATTGTCGAGCCCAGAGATGTTAACAGTTAAAATGCACATGTGACCACAGCGAACACTACGTGAAGCACAGTTAAATGTCCCTCCAAGCGGCCAACATTCCAACAAAACAAGACTTTACGCTAGACTTCAATCCCACTTGGTTTAATCCCACTTAAACCATTTGAAAGTGGGCGGGACTTGGCAAACTCAGAGGAAAAAATTGAATTCCAGCCAGTTTTCAAAAGGGGGCGGAGCCTAACATCCTGTAGCCACTTGGGATAATTTCAGGCAAAAAGTGTGAAACAGCCCTCCTTCTTAGAAGACCTGCCCCAGGGGAGGGGCAGAAAGGAAAGGTCTGATTACATAAACATCTCCCTGTGACTCGCTGGTTACAAAGCAAACAGGAAATACTCCTCCTGCGTCACACGGATTCTTTCTCTCTGGGTCACTCTTCCTCATGCTTTCAGGGCCACTGCTCCTTGTTTTTCTTTATTTTCTGGATCGCTCTTCCCCTTTCCTTGTTTAGTTGAGGACTCTGTCTTGAACATTCCAGAATACCTTGGCCCTTCCCCCACTCACTCTTGGGTTCTTGAACAGACTTGCCAGGAGAAGCTTGCTGACCCCTGTGGTGACACTCAGTGACCCCTGTGGTGACACTCGCTGACCCCTGTTGTGACGCTCAGTGACCCCTGTGGTGACACTCGCTGACCCCTGTGGTGACGCTCAGTGACCCCTGTGGTGACGCTCGCTGACCCCTGTGGTGATGCTTGAGGACCCCTGTGGTGACACTCAGTGACCCCTGTGGTGACGCTCGCTGACCCCCGTGGTGACACTCAGTGACCCCTGTGGTGACACTCAGTGACCCCTGTGGTGACGCTCGCTGACCCCTGTGGTGACGCTCAGTGACCCCTGTGGTGAGGCTCAGTGACCCCTGTGATGACACTAGCTGAACCCTGTGGTGATGCTCGCTGACCCCTGTGGTGACGCTCAGTGACCCCTGTGGTGACGCTCAGTGACCCCTGTGGTGACACTAGCTGAACCCTGTGGTGACGCTCGCTGACCCCTGTGGTGATGCTCAGTGACACCTGTGGTGACGCTCGCTGACCCCTGTGGTGACGCTCAATGACACCTGTGGTGACGCTCGCTGACCCCTGTGGTGATGCTCAGTGACCCCTGTGGTGATGCTTGAGGACCCCTGTGGTGATGCTTGAGGACCCCTGTGGTGATGCTCAGTGACCCCTGTGGTGATGCTTGAAGACCCCTGTGGTGACGCTCACTGACCCCTGTGGTGATGCTTGAGGACCCCTGTGGTGACGCTCAGTGACCCCTGTGGTGACACTTGCTGAACCCTGTGGTGATGCTCGCTGACCCCTGTGGTGATGCTCAGTGACCCCTGTGGTGACACTCGCTGACCCCTGTGATGATGCTCAGTGACCCCTGTGGTGACGCTCGCTGACCCCTGTGGTGATGCTTGAGGACCCCTGTGGTGACACTCAGTGACCCCTGTGGTGACGCTCAGTGACCCCTGTGGTGAGGCTCAGTGACCCCTGTGATGACACTAGCTGAACCCTGTGGTGATGCTCGCTGACACCTGTGGTGACGCTCGCTGACCCCTGTGGTGACGCTCAATGACACCTGTGGTGACGCTCGCTGACCCCTGTGGTGATGCTCAGTGACCCCTGTGGTGATGCTTGAGGACCCCTGTGGTGATGCTTGAGGACCCCTGTGGTGATGCTCAGTGACCCCTGTGGTGATGCTTGAAGACCCCTGTGGTGACGCTCGCTGACCCCTGTGGTGATGCTTGAGGACCCCTGTGGTGACGCTCAGTGACCCCTGTGGTGACACTTGCTGAACCCTGTGGTGATGCTCGCTGACCCCTGTGGTGATGCTCAGTGACCCCTGTGGTGACACTCGCTGACCCCTGTGATGATGCTCAGTGACCCCTGTGGTGACGCTCGCTGACCCCTGTGGTGATGCTTGAGGACCCCTGTGGTGACACTCAGTGACCCCTGTGGTGACGCTCGCTGACCCCTGTAATTGACACTCAGTGACCCCTGTGGTGACACTCAGTGACCCCTGTGGTGACGCTCGCTGACCCCTGTGGTGACACTCAGTGACCCCTGTGGTGAGGCTCAGTGACCCCTGTGATGACACTAGCTGAACCCTGTGGTGATGCTCGCTGACCCCTGTGGTGACGCTCAGTGACCCCTGTGGTGACGCTCAGTGACCCCTGTGGTGACACTAGCTGAACCCTGTGGTGACGCTCGCTGACCCCTGTGGTGATGCTCAGTGACACCTGTGGTGACGCTCGCTGACCCCTGTGGTGACGCTCAGTGACACCTGTGGTGACGCTCGCTGACCCCTGTGGTGATGCTCAGTGACCCCTGTGGTGATGCTTGAGGACCCCTGTGGTGATGCTCAGTGACCCCTGTGGTGATGCTTGAGGACCCCTGTGGTGACGCTCGCTGACCCCTGTGGTGATGCTTGAGGACCCCTGTGGTGACACTCAGTGACCCCTGTGGTGACACTTGCTGAACCCTGTGGTGATGCGCTCAGTAGTAAGCGCTTCATCGCTTACTACTGGGACTGTTTACACAGAGACTGCTACCTGCTGCTTTGGACTTGAACTAACAGTCTTTTTCAAGACTTTTTTACTTTTTTACCTTTTTAATTTTTTTTTTACTTTTTTACTGTGCTCCAACGCCTAAGGAAGACCTCTAACGGTCGAAACATCGCGACGGAGCACTTTTATCAGCTAACTTTCATTAGCGTTGGCAGGCTAACTAGCTTGCTAACGCTTTCGTTTTTATTTTTTTTATTTTTTTTTATTTTTATTTTATTTTAGCACCGTTGTCGTGCCTTCGCTGTTGTCGTGCGTTGCCTGTGCTGCTTCATGGCCTGTTTGGTGCCTTGATTGGGGCACTCCTTCTGCTGAATCACTTCTGGATTATTTACACATTATTCACTTTGTGTGTTTTTGGGAATCCGCTAGCTTAGCGTAGCTGCTAGCTCTTAGCCGATTTAGCATGGCGGCTTCTCCTGTCTCTCCCGTACTTTTCTGCTCTGGGTGTGAAATGTTTAGTTATTCCTCGGCCTCCTTTAGCAGTAATGGTACTTGTAATAAGTGTAGCTTATTCGTAGCTTTGGAGGCCAGGCTGGGCGAATTGGAGACTCGGCTCCGCACCTTGGAAAATTCTACAGCTAGCCAGGCCCCTGTGGTCGGTGCGGACCACGGTTGCTTAGCCGCCGTTAGTTCCCCCCTGGCAGATCCCGTGCAGTCGGGAAAGCAGGCTGACTGGGTGACTGTGAGGAGGAAGCGTAGCCCTAAACAGAAGCCCCGTGTACACCGCCAACCCGTTCACATCTCTAACCGTTTTTCCCCACTCGACGATACACTCGCCGAGGATCAAACTCTGGTTATTGGCAACTCTGTTTTGAGAAATGTGAAGTTAGCGACACCAGCAACCATTGTCAATTGTCTTCCGGGGGCCAGAGCAGGCGACATCGAAGGACATTTGAAATTGCTGGCTAAGGCTAAGCGTAAATTTGGTAAGATTGTAATTCACGTCGGCAGTAATGACACTCGGTTATGCCAATCGGAGGTCACTAAAATTAACATTGAATCGGTGTGTAACTTTGCAAAAACAATGTCGGACTCTGTAGTTTTCTCTGGGCCCCTCCCCAATCGGACCGGGAGTGACATGTTTAGCCGCATGTTCTCTTTGAATTGCTGGCTGTCTGAGTGGTGTCCAAAAAATGAGGTGGGCTTCATTGATAATTGGCAAAGCTTCTGGGGAAAACCTGGTCTTGTTAGGAGAGACGGCATCCATCCCACTTTAGAGGGAGCAGCTCTCATTTCTAGAAATCTGGCCAATTTTTTGGGATCCTCCAAACTGTGACTGTCTAGCGTTGGGACCAGGAGGCAGAGCTGTGGTCTTATACACCTCTCTGCAGCTTCTCTCCCCCTGCCATCCCCTTATTACCCCATCCCCGTAGAGACGGTGCCTGCTCCCAGACCACCAATAACTAGCAAAAATCTATTTAAGCATAAAAATTCAAAAAGAAAAAATAATATAGCACCTTCAACTGCACCACAGACTAAAACAGTTAAATGTGGTCTATTAAACATTAGGTCTCTTTCTTCTAAGTCCCTGTTGGTAAATGATATAATAATTGATCAATGTATTGATTTATTCTGCCTAACAGAAACTTGGTTACAGCAGGATGAATATGTTAGTTTAAATGAGTCAACACCCCCGAGTCACACTAACTGTCAGAATGCTCGTAGCACGGGCCGGGGCGGAGGATTAGCAGCAATCTTCCATTCCAGCTTATTAATTAATCAAAAACCTAGACAGAGCTTTAATTCATTTGAAAGCTTGTCTCTTAGTCTTGTCCATCCAAATTGGAAGTCCCAAAAACCAGTTTTATTTGTTATTATCTATCGTCCACCTGGTCGTTACTGTGAGTTTCTCTGTGAATTTTCAGACCTTTTGTCTGACTTAGTGCTTAGCTCAGATAAGATAATTATAGTGGGCGATTTTAACATCCACACAGATGCTGAGAATGACAGCCTCAACACTGCATTTAATCTATTATTAGACTCTATCGGCTTTGCTCAAAAAGTAAATGAGTCCACCCACCACTTTAATCATATTTTAGATCTTGTTCTGACTTATGGTATGGAAATAGAAGACTTAACAGTATTCCCTGAAAACTCCCTTCTGTCTGATCATTTTTTAATAACATTTACATTTACCCTGATGGACTACCCAGCAGTGGGGAATAAGTTTCATTACACTAGAAGTCTTTCAGAAAGCGCTGTAACTAAGTTTAAGGATATGATTCCTTCTTTATGTTCTCTAATGTCATATACCAACACAGAGCAGAGTAGCTACCTAAACTCTGTAAGGGAGTTAGAGTATCTCGTCAATAGTTTTACATCCTCATTGAAGACAACTTTGGATGCTGTAGCTCCTCTGAAAAAGAGAGCTTTAAATCAGAAGTGTCTGACTCCGTGGTATAACTCACAAACTCGTAGCTTAAAGCAGATAACCCGTAAGTTGGAGAGGAAATGGCGTCTCACTAATTTAGAAGATCTTCACTTAGCCTGGAAAAAGAGTTTGTTGCTCTATAAGAAAGCCCTTCGTGAAGCTAGGACATCTTTCTACTCATCACTAATTGAAGAAAATAAGAACAACCCCAGGTTTCTTTTCAGCACTGTAGCCAGGCCCCCATTCCTGCCAGGCTGCTCAAGGAAGTCCTACCATTATTTAATGCTTTAATCTTAAATATGATCAATCTATCTTTGTTAGTTGGTTATGTACCACAGGCCTTTAAGGTGGCAGTAATTAAACCATTACTTAAAAAGCCATCACTTGACCCAGCTATCTTAGCTAATTATAGGCCAATCTCCAACCTTCCTTTTCTCTCAAAGATTCTTGAGAGGGTAGTTGTAAAACAGCTAACTGATCACCTGCAGAGGAATGGTCTATTTGAAGAGTGTCAGTCAGGTTTTAGAATTCATCATAGTACAGAAACAGCATTAGTGAAGGTTACAAATGATCTTCTTATGGCTTCGGACAGTGGACTTATCTCTGTGCTTGTTCTGTTGGACCTCAGTGCTGCTTTTGATACTGTTGACCATAAAATTTTATTACAGAGATTAGAGCATGTCATAGGTATTAAAGGCACTGCGCTGCGGTGGTTTGAATCATATTTGTCTAATAGATTACAGTTTGTTCATGTAAATGGGGAATCTTCTTCACAGACTAAAGTTAATTATGGAGTTCCACAAGGTTCTATGCTAGGACCAATTTTATTCACTTTATACATGCTTCCCTTGGGCAGTATTATTAGACGGTATTGCTTAAATTTTCATTGTTACGCAGATGATACCCAGCTTTATCTATCCATGAAGCCAGAGGATACACACCAATTAGCTAAACTGCAGGATTGTCTTACAGACATAAAGACATGGATGACCTCTAATTTCCTGCTTTTAAACTCAGATAAAACTGAAGTTATTGTACTTGGCCCCACAAATCTTAGAAGCATGGTGTCTAACCAGATCGTTACTCTGGATGGCATTTCCCTGATCTCTAGTAATACTGTGAGAAATCTTGGAGTTATTTTTGATCAGGATATGTCATTCAAAGCGCATATTAAACAAATATGTAGGACTGCCTTTTTGCATTTACGCAATATCTCTAAAATCAGAAAGGTCTTGTCTCAGAGTGATGCTGAAAAACTAATTCATGCATTTATTTCCTCTAGGCTGGACTATTGTAATTCATTATTATCAGGTTGTCCTAAAAGTTCCCTAAAAAGCCTTCAGTTGGTTCAGAATGCTGCAGCTAGAGTACTGACGGGGACTAGCAGGAGAGAGCATATCTCACCCGTGTTGGCCTCTCTTCATTGGCTTCCTGTTAATTCTAGAATAGAATTTAAAATTCTTCTTCTTACTTATAAGGTTTTGAATAATCAGGTCCCATCTTATCTTAGGGACCTCGTAGTACCATATTACCCCATTAGAGCGCTTCGCTCTCAGACTGCAGGCTTACTTGTAGTTCCTAGGGTTTGTAAGAGTAGAATGGGAGGCAGAGCCTTCAGCTTTCAGGCTCCTCTCCTGTGGAACCAGCTCCCAATTCAGATCAGGGAGACAGATACCCTCTCTACTTTTAAGATTAGGCTTAAAACTTTCCTTTTCGCTAAGGCTTATAGTTAGGGCTGGATCAGGTGACCCTGGACCATCCCTTGGTTATGTTGCTTTAGATGTAGACTGTGGGGGGGTTCCCATGATGCACTGTTTCTTTCTCTTTTTGCTCCGTATGCATCACTCTGCATTTAATCATTAGTGATCGATCTCTGCCCCCCTTCTCGGCATGTCTTTTTCCTGGTTCTCTCCCTCAGCCCCAACCAGTCTCAGCAGAAGACTGTCCCTCCCTGAGCCTGGTTCTGCTGGAGGTTTCTTCCTGTTAAAAGGGAGTTTTTCCTTCCCACTGTGGCCAAGTGCTTGCTCATAGGGGGTCGTTTTGACCGTTGGGGTTTTTCATAATTATTGTATGGCCTTGCCTTGCAATATGGAGCGCCTTGGGGCAACTGTTTGTTGTGATTTGGCGCTATATAAGAAAAAAGTTGATTGATTGATTGATTGATGCTCGCTGACCCCTGTGGTGACACTCGCTGACCCCTGTGGTGATGCTCAGTGACCCCTGTGGTGACGCTCAGTGACCCCTGTGGTGACACTCGCTGACCCCTGTGGTGATGCTCAGTGACCCCTGTGGTGATGCTCAGTGACCCCTGTGGTGACACTCACTGACCCCTGTGGTGTTGCGTAAAGATTCTCCCGGTTCTGATCCTGGATCAGAGAGTCGTGTCCTGGCAGCTTTTCTCTGATGCGTCTCATTATTCAAGCGTGTCTTATTTGTGATCCCGCCGTGTCCCTGCAGCACCACGTCCCATTAAAACCGACCCAGGAGACGCTGTTGGACGCGATCAGGTCCATGTATCCATCTGGACATAAGTCATTATTTTACATGTCAATGGTTATATTACAGTTTAAAACAAATAGACAATGAAGATTAACAGGGAACTACGTCCAGCACCTTATGTGTGGGGGACCAAAAGTATTTGGACACGTATGTACATGATACAGTAAATCAATCTAGAGCTGCTTGTCCTCAAAAACTGAGGATGGTATGTCCAGTTCCTGAACATTGAATTTGTCATAAGGATTATTCTGGTAAATGTTTTTATTTCTAGACAGAATCCATGTGGAAAAAATAAACAAAGAAAGACATTGTAGAAAAATCATCATGAAATTAACTGAAATTTCCCCGAAATGATTCAATGCTGTGACGAGCCCCACAGTGAGTGGAAATAATTTCAAATATATACACAGTTTACTAAAACCTCACAGAACACACACACACATTAGATAGATAGATAGATAGATAGATAGATAGATAGATAGATAGATAGATAGATAGATAGATAGATAGATAGATAGATAGATAGATAGATAGATAGATAGATAGATAGATAGATAGATAGATAGATAGATAGATAGATAGATAGATAGATAGATAGATAGATAGATAGATAGATAGCGAGTGTGTGCAGAAATCCAGTGTGAGTTAGAAGAAGTGAGCAAGGCGCGGGTCTGTTTTTGACCTCAGGAAGCAGAAGAAGGGCCGAGTTCACCCTCAGGTGTCTGCAGGCGCTTTTCTTTAGACTTTCTGCAGACTTTTGTCATTAACGCTGGATTTGTGTTCATCTGGAAGAATGAATTCTGAATCTCGTTGGCGTGCGCAAAGGAGAACCCTCAGGCCCTCTGAAGCCAGAAGATTCCTGCTTCATCACGCATTCAAACCGCTGATATACAGACGGCTCTGCTCAGAGGTTTCTCTTAAAGACGGAATAAAATCTCTGCACAAAAACAACTTTGCTGAGTCCTCGCAGTCAGATTGGACCAGTAACCAACTGTTGCATTATTAACTACGTCAGTTCTAACCTGACTAGTTCTGCTTTCTGTGGTTTTTCTGTCCACTCACTTAACTGATTATTAGTTGTGATATAAGGAAGTGATGATAACAAACACAAATTATTTCCCCATTAAGGATCCCACGGATGGATTCTGGAGTGAAGGCGAGGCTTTTGATGCAGCAATGGTGGCATTCATGAGCAGAGGGGAGAGCTGGGAAACAGAGTCCTAAATAGCCCCGCAATTATCAGGGAAGTGTTTATGAGGAGAATGAGGCATCGCTTACTCATTATATCTCTACTTAATAGTTATACTCCAGTCATATTGAAATGTAATTACCGCATTATTGATCAGATCATAAAGATTCAACAAAAAATAGGAAGCATCACTTTTGACCAAACTTTTGACCATTTGTGTGTGTGTGTGTGTGTGTGTGTGTGTGTGTGTGTGTGTGTGTGTGTGTGTGTGTGTGTGTGTGTGTGTGTGTGTGTGTGTGTGTGTGTGTGTGTGTGTGTGTGTGTGTGTGTGCAGTCAATGAAACCTGAATCAGATCAAAGCTGTCAATGAAAGGTTTATGGATGTGATTATGATGTGAGAACATGAACGTGTGACACAGCTGATAACAGACTCACAGACAGAATCAGGGTCAGCATGAAAGAAAATAAACCACAATAAGCTAAAAGTCGAAGCGGTGCTGTGTGTATCGACACTGTGACTGTGGCTGAAGGCGGATTGTAACTCTTGAGTGGATGCGACGGGTCGGAACAAATCCAACGCCCGTTTGTTCACAGGTGACATCCAACACAACATCACGGATCAGATCACACAGAAACACGAAGAACACGTTGGATAACAAAAAACACTCTGAGCACTGGCGGCTCCAGTGGCAACTTCCTCAGTGGGGCAACAGAATCTGCAAATACGGACTTTAAATGATCACATTCATTGATTAAATACGGACGAACCCTGAACGAATCACAACCGTCGGCATGATTATTACAGTAGGTATCTGACGGGACGGCGAATGGTGATGAAAGAAGGAGGAAGAACTGCTTTTCCTGTCTGCTGCTACACAAGAGAAGGAAAAAAGAGGAAGAAAAACAAAGAATAGGTACATTATTCGGGTCAGAAACCGGTTACAACCACAAAGAATTTTAGTGACACATTACAGCTGTTTACAAATTCTTTTTGCAGGAAAATATGTTAAAAATTTATTTGCCACAAGAAATACTGTTTGTGACCCTAAAAAAGTGTTTGCAAACTGTTTTGCAACCTTTTTTATGAACTCTTACGAAACCCCAAAATTCGTTCCATTCAGGAGCATTCGCCGTGCCGCAAGATACGGATTTAACACAATAACACACAAATTAACATACGACAACTTCCAATGTTATATGATCCTGACAATTTTCATCAAGAGAAACTGAGATAGATTATCTCGTCAATAGTTGTACATCCTCATTGAGGACAACTTTGGATGCTGTAGCTCCTCTGAAAAAGAGAGCCTTAAATCAGAAGTGCCTGACTCCATGGTATAACTCACAAACTCGCAGCTTAAAGCAGATAACCCGTAAGTTGGAGAGGAAATGGCGTCTCACTAATTTAGAAGATCTTCACTTAGCCTGGAAAAAGAGTCTGTTGCTCTATAAAAAAAAGCCCTCCGTAAAGCTAGGACATCATACTACTCATCACTTATTGAAGAAAATAAGAACAACCCCAGGTTTCTTTTCAGCACTGTAGCCAGGCTGACAAAGAGTCAGAGCTCTACTGAGCAGAATATTCCTTTAACTAGTAATGACTTCATGACTTTCTTTGCTAATAAAATTTTAACTATTAGAGAAAAAAATACTCATAACCATCCCAAAGACATATCGTTATCTTTGGCTGCTTTCAGTGATGCCAGTATTTGGTTAGACTCTTTCTCTCCAATTGTTCTGTCTGAGTTATTTTCATTAGTCACTTCCTCCAAACCATCAACATGTCTATTAGACCCCATTCCTACCAGGCTGCTCAAGGAAGCCCTACCATTATTTAATGCTTCGATCTTAAATATGATCAATCTATCTTTATTATTTGGCTATGTACCACAGGCTTTTAAGGTGGCAGTAATTAAACCATTACTTAAAAAGCCATCACTTGACCCAGCTATCTTAGCTAATTATAGGCCAATCTCCAACCTTCCTTTTCTCTCAAAAATTCTTGAAAGGGTAGCTGTAAAACAGCTAACTGATCATCTGCAGAGGAATGGTCTATTTGAAGAGTTTCAGTCAGGTTTTAGAATTCATCATAGTACAGAAACAGCATTAGTGAAGGTTACAAATGATCTTTTTATGGCCTCAGACAGTGGACTCATCTCTGTGCTTGTTCTGTTAGACCTCAGTGCTGCTTTTGATACTGTTGACCATAAAATTTTATTACAGAGATTAGAGCATGCCATAGGTAACTCAGCCACATGGGGTGTGCAGCCAGTACATTCTGAGTGCCGGTCCCAAGCCCGGATAAATGAGGAGGGTTGCGTCAGGAAGGGCATCCGGCGTAAAACAAGCCAACCGAACTATGCAGACTCAGAATCGAATTCCCATACCGGATCGGTCGCGGCCCGGGTTAACAACGTCCGCCACCGGTGCTATTGCCCAACAGGGTGCCGGTGGCAATTGGGCTACTGCTGGGTGAAGACGACGAAGAAGAGGAGGAAAACGTTGCCACGAACAGCGGGAGAAGAAGAAAACTAGAAGGGTGGAAATGAGAGTGGGGACTTTGAATGTTGGTAGTATGACTGGTAAAGGGAGAGAGCTGGCTGATATGATGAAGAGGAGAAAGGTAGACATATTGTGTGTGCAAGAGACCAAGTGGAAGGGAAGTAAGAGCAGGAGCATCGGCGGTGGGTACAAGTTGTTGTACCATGGTGAGGACAGGAAGAGAAATGGTGTTGGGGTCATTTTAAAGGAAGAGTATGTTAAAAGTGTGTTGGAGGTTAAGCGAGTGTCTGACAGGGTGATGAGTGTGAAGTTGGAAATTGAAGGGGTGATGATGAATATCATCAGTGCATATGCCCCACAGGTTGGTTGTGAGATGAAGGAGAAAGAAGATTCCTGGAGTGTGTTAGATGAGGTGGTGGAGAGTGAACCCAAGGATGAAAGAGTGGTGATAGGAGCAGATTTCAATGGGCATGTTGGTGAAGGGAACAGAGGTGATGATGAAGTAATGGGTAGATATGGTATCAAGGATAGGAATGGGGAATGACAGATGGTAGTTGATTTTGCAAAAAGGATGGAAATGGCTGTGGTGGGGACTTCCGGTGACGTCATGAAAGGGAAAGCAGCTTGATTTCTGAGCTTCGGAGAGAAAACCCAAAACTAGCTAGAAACAAAAAGTAAATTGCATTCATTTTATTCTACTCGGCCATATTAAGAGACCTGAAGATGTCCGCTGCAAGAAAAGAAACAAGAGCTACGAAAAAAGATGAAAAACGACAACAAGTTGAAGACGCTGACACGAGAGACGCTGAAAATAACATGGCATCACTGCTAACAGAGCTGAAAGACTTCAGAAACGAGCATGCGGAAGCCTCCAAAGACACGAAATCGACACTGATGAGGATGGAAAACGCTCTTAAGGATGTGTTTAGGAAATGTCTAGGAGAGATGGCAGTAGAGTTTCTAACCAGATTGTTTAATAAAATCTTAGAAAGTGAGAGGATGCCTGAGGAGTGGAGACGAAGTGTGCTGGTTCCTATTTTCAAGAACAAGGGTGATGTGCAGAGCTGCAGTAACTACAGAGTCATAAAGCTGATCAGCCACAGCATGAAGTTATGGGAAAGAGTAGTAGAAGCTAGGCTTAGAAAATAGGTGAAGATCTGTGAGCAGCAATATGGTTTCATGCTGAGAAAGAGCACTACAGATGCAATGTTTGCTCTGAGAATACTGTTGGAAAAGTACAGAGAAGGACAGAAAGAGTTACATTGTGTGTTTGTGGACTTAGAAAAAGCTTATGATAGGGTGCCAAGAGAAGAGTTGTGGCATTGTATGAGGAAGTCTGGAGTGGCAGAGAAGTACGTTTGGGTAGTGCAGGACATGTACAAGAATAGTGTGACAGCGGTGAGATGCACAGTCAGAATGACAGATGTTTGCAGATGACATTGTGATCTGTAGTGAGAGTAGAGAGCAAGTTGAGTCTAGTCTGGAGAAGTGGAGATATGCTTTGGAGAGAAGGGGAATGAAAGTCAATAGAAGCAAGACTGAGTCCATGTGTGTGAATGAGAGGGAGCCCAGTGGAATAGTGCAGTTACAAGGAGTAGAAGTGGTGAAAGTAGATGAGTTTAAATATTTGGGGTCAACTGTTCAAAGTAATGGAGAGTGTGGTAGAGAGGTGAAGAAGAGAGTGCAGGCAGGGTGGAGTGGATGGAGAAAGGTGGCAGGAGTGATTTGTGACTGAAGAATATCAGCAAGGGTGAAGGGGAAAGTTTACAAAACAGTAGTGAGACCAGCTATGTTGGACGGCTTAGAGACAGTGGCACTAACAAAAAGACAGGAGGCAGAGCTGAAGATGTTGAGATTCTCTTTGGGAGTGACAAGAATGGACAAGATTAGGAACGAACATATCAGAGGGACAGCTCAGGTGGGACGGTTTGGAGACAAAGTCAGAGAGGTGAGATTGAGATGGTTTGGACATGTGCAGAGGAGGGACCCAGGGTATATAGGGAGAAGGATGCTGAGGATGGAGCCACCAGGCAGGAGGAGAAGAGGGAGACCAAAGAGGAGGTTCATGGATGTGCTGAGGGAGGACATGCAGGTGATTGGTGTGACAGAGGAAGATACAGAGGACAGGGTGAGATGGAAACGATTGATCTGCTGTGGCGACCCCTAACGGGAACAGCCGAAAGACAAAGAAGAAGAAGAGAGCATGCCATAGGTATTAAAGGCACTGCGCTGCGGTGGTTTGAATCATATTTATCTAATAGATTACAATTTGTTCATGTAAATGGGGAATCTTCACAGACTAAGGTTAATTATGGAGTTCCACAAGGTTCTGTGCTAGGACCAATTTTATTCACTTTATACATGCTTCCCTTAGGCAGTATTATTAGACGGTATTGCTTAAATTTTCATTGTTACGCAGATGATACCCAGCTTTATCTATCCATGAAGCCAGAGGACACACACCAATTAGCTAAACTGCAGGATTGTCTTACAGACATAAAGACATGGATGACCTCTAATTTCCTGCTTTTAAACTCAGATAAAACTGAAGTTATTGTACTTGGTCCCACAAATCTTAGAAACATGGTGTCTAACCAGATCCTTACTCTGGATGGCATTACCCTGACCTCTAGTAATACTGTGAGAAATCTTGGAGTCATTTTTGATCAGGATATGTCATTCAAAGCGCATATTAAACAAATATGTAAGACTGCTTTTTTGCATTTACGCAATATCTCTAAAATTAGAAAGGTCTTGTCTCAGAGTGACGCTGAAAAACTAATTAATGCATTTATTTCCTCTAGGCTGGACTATTGTAATTCATTATTATCAGGTTGTCCTAAAAGTTCCCTGAAAAGCCTTCAGTTAATTCAAAATGCTGCAGCTAGAGTACTGACGGGGACTAGAAGGAGAGAGCATATCTCACCCATATTGGCCTCTCTTCATTGGCTTCCTGTTAATTCTAGAATAGAATTTAAAATTCTTCTTCTTACTTATAAGGTTTTGAATAATCAGGTCCCATCTTATCTTAGGGACCTCATAGTACCATATCACCCCAATAGAGCGCTTCGCTCTCAGACTGCAGGCTTACTTGTAGTTCCTAGGGTTTGTAAGAGTAGAATGGGAGGCAGAGCCTTCAGCTTTCAAATGAAATCAAAATCAAATCAAATCAATTTTATTTATATAGCGCCAAATCACAACAAACAGTTGCCCCAAGGCGTTTTATATTGTAAGGCAAGGCCATACAATAATTATGTAAAACCCCAACGGTCAAAACGACCCCCTGTGAGCAAGCACTTGGCTACAGTGGGAAGGAAAAACTCCCTTTTAACAGGAAGAAACCTCCAGCAGAACCAGGCTCAGGGAGGGGCAGTCTTCTGCTGGGACTGGTTGGGGCTGAGGGAGAGAACCAGGAAAAAGACATGCTGTGGAGGGGAGCAGAGATGAATCACTAATGATTAAATGCAGAGTGGTGCATACAGAGCAAAAAGAGAAAGAAACACTCAGTGCATTATGGGAACCCCCCAGCAGTATACGTCTATAGCAGCATAACTAAGGTTCAGGGTGGTTCAGGTCACCTGATCCAGCCCTAACTATAAGCTTTAGCAAAAAGGAAAGTTTTAAGCCTAATCTTAAAAGCAGAGAGGGTGTCTGTCTCCCTGATCCGAATTGGGAGCTGGTTCCACAGGAGAGGAGCCTGAAAGAACAACCCCAGGTTTCTTTTCAGCACTGTAGCCAGGCTGACAAAGAGTCAGAGCTCTATTGAGCCGAGTATTCCTTTAACTTTAACTTTTAATGACTTCATGACTTTCTTTGCTAATAAAATTTTAACTATTAGAGAAAAATAATGGTTCTGCTGGAGGTTTCTTCCTGTTAAAAGGGAGTTTTTCCTTCCCACTGTCGCCAAGTGCTTGCTCACAGGGGGTCGTTTTGACCGTTGGGGTTTTTCCGTAATTATTGTATGGCTTTGCCTTACAATATAAAGCACCTTGGGGCAACTGTTTGTTGTGATTTTGCGCTATATAAATAAAATTGATTTGATTTGATTTGATTTGTTCACAGTTAAATTGGAGGAACTTTAACTTTTGACCCCTGTTCAAACTGAACTTGAAATTTGTCAGCCTTGTTGCTGTTTTTATTCCATAAATCCAGAACATTCAGTCATAGATAGTCCAAACTACATATTTTTGGAATGTTGATGATCATACAAATAATATGGTACAGATTTTAAATGAATGGAGCATTTTTTTTATTTTATTTATTTGACCCCTCCTACCCGGCTGTAGCTGCAACCCTGGGATGGCCACCATACATTTTTCAAGTCCCTATAGACGGGTGACCAAAATGTCATATCAACCGTTTTGCCATCCTGTGTGGTTGTGATGAATCAGACGACACAATAGCTACGCGAATGTGAAGAAAACTCTCTCTATCGCCCACTATTGGCTGTTTATACCAAAACCAAAGTAAGTCCTCCCACCGCTGCACTTTTATTTGGACAACAAAATTCAACTGATTTTGTTGGTGGTTGGTGGTTTAAGATTTTATCCATCACGGGACACGAGTCCTCGAGCAGCACACACGAAGTCTTGGTGAACTTTGACACAAAATCTGCATCACTGAATTGTCACAAACTGACTAAACAACTTATTAACTTATTACATAAAGTTTCTTCCCAAACATTTTTGGGGTGCATGTACGGTGTAAGTGTCAAGTGACATCGTCAAAAGTAAAAAAAAAGAACCTTAATTTTTTTAAATGTATTTATTTAGCTTTGATATTAGAAGACAGTAAAAACATCCAGCTCTTCCACCAGAGTTACTGAACGTTCGCGTTCTAGATGACAGATCAGCCGTCAGGTCTCACTCTTTGATTTACTGCAGAAAATTGAAAATCTGATCCTGAATCAGCACTAAGAGACATTTTCATGCCAAACCTGACCTGCCCTCAGGTTATCACCACCTGCTGAGTGATGGGCCGCATTCTTTTGAAACCTTCAATTTCAGGACAGCGCTCCCTAAGTGTCCTTTCCTATTCCTCCATCTTTCCTTTTGTCACTTCCTCTCTGTGAGCAGCAGAAAATTATTTAAAACACACGTCAGATAAAAACAAGGGGTCACCTGTTTCTTTCTTTTTTTATACAACAGGTACAACAAATTTATGCAAAATGACTGAAGAAATTTTCAAAGAGATGTTCATCAATATTGCATATACCTGAGTACTAGAATGACTCTGAATAACTGAATAACTGTATTCATCCTCCAGAAGGGGGAGGATTTATAGAGTCTGGTTGCGACAGGTAGGAAAGACCTCCTGTGGCGTTCTGTGGTGCACTTCAGTGGTCTCAGTCTATGGCTGAAGGTGCTCTGACAGGACGTCAGTGTGGCATGCAGGAGGTGGAAGATGTTGTCCAGGATGCTGCGCAGTTTCCTCAACATCCTCCACTATGACACCTCCATCACCGGCTCCAGCTCAATCCCCAGGACAAAACCAGCTCTACTGATGAGCTTATTCAGTCTGTTCTGGTCCAGATGCCTTCAGCCTGCTGCCCAGAACACTACAGCGTAGAAGATGAGTGACAAAGCATCTGCAACATATGTCGACGACCCACCCAACATTTTTTATTTTGCTTATGTGCAAAATTAGAGACATTTATTACAGTTAGTACGAATGATTTTGAAAGTGTTCATCTCTTGAAACGACTTCATGTTGGCTGATTAAAAGCTGTTACAAAATTTTAAACAACAACAATAAATTTCATGTCTGCATGAAGGGAACAACACGATGAAACCAGCAAAGTGACATTTTGTTGAAACTTATAAACTTTTGATGGAATCAGGACCAGAAAATGATGATACAAAGTGATACAAACCAAATGTTATGAAACATGGAGAAAAGGACAGACCAAAAACCAAAAACCAAGAAACAACACAGTCGGTTTGAGCACAAGAAACGGTAATATATATATATATATATATATATATATATATATATATATATAATGACTTTAAGCACAAAAAAAACTGTAAACAAATAAAAAAAAAGAGAAGAAACTGTAAAACAAGTAAAAAAAAAACATAATTATTTGTCACTGGGGTCAGTGACCCTGAAGAAGGAACACATGCTCGTGTACATGATAAGATAGTGTTTGTGTGCATGTGTGTGTGTGCGCATGCTTTAATACAATTTAGCAACATTGTGAGTTGTGTGTCTGTGGGTTTGGTCAGTTTTATTGATTGTCCTTTAATCAATGATCAACATCACTGTTCACTGATTGGTTTATGTTGACCTTTTTTTCTGAACATGAATCAGTTCTGTGTGTCGCTGCATACTGGACTGTGTCACACTGACGTGCACGCCAAACATGTTGGAACCAGAGCAGGAGAGCGTCAACCTCAGCCGTTCACATGCACATTGATTCATTTAAACTTGCACACAGTGAGTGGTTTTCTTCCAAAACACACAGACATTAGAACAAATAAACCTCAGGTCCCTGATGATTCAAAGATTCAAAGCTTCTCCGTCAGATATTCGATCAAAGATTCAAAGCTTCTCCACCAGATATTCGATCAAAGATTCAAAGCTTCTCCATCAGATGCATGTTCAAAGATTCAAAGCTTCTCTGTCAGATACTCAATCAAAGATTCAAAGCTTCTCCATCAGATATGTGCTCAAAGATTCAAAGCTTCTCTGTCAGATACATGTTCAAAGATTCAAAGCTTCTCTGTCAGATACATGTTCAAAGATTCAAAGCTTCTCTGTCAGATACTTGATCAAGGATTCAAAGCTTCTCTGTCAGATACGTGTTCAAAGATTCAAAGCTTCTCCTTCAGAAATTCGATCAAAGATTCAAAGCTTCTCTGTCAAATACTTGATCAAAGCTTCAAAGCGTCTCTATCAGATACTCGATCAAAGATTCAAAGCTTCTCTGTCAGATTCTCAATCAATGATTCAAAGCTTCTCTGTCAGATTCTCAATCAAAGATTCAAAGCTTCGCCATCAGATACTCAATCAAAGATTCAAAGCTTCTCCATCAGATACTCAATCAAAGATTCAAAGCTTCTCTGTCAGATTCTCAATCAAAGATTCAAAGCTTCTCCATCAGATACTCAATCAAAGATTCAAAGCTTCTCTGTCAGATTCTCAATCAAAGATTCAAAGCTTCTCCATCAGATACTCAATCAAAGATTCAAACCTTCTCTATCAGATATGTGCTCAACTATTCAAAGGTTATCCGTCAGATACTCGATCAAAGATTCAAACCTTCTCTATCAGATATGTGCTCAACTATTCAAAGGTTATCCGTCAGATACTCGATCAAAGATTCAAAGCTTCTCTGTCAAATACTCGATCAAGGGTTCAAAGCTTCTCTGTCAGATACTTGATCAAGGGTTCAAAGCTTCTCTGTCAGATTCTCAATCAAAGATTCAAAGCTTCTCCATCAGATACTTAATCAAAGATTCAAAGCTTCTCTGTCAGATTCTCAATCAAAGATTCAAAGCTTCTCCATCAGATACTCAATCAAAGATTCAAACCTTCTCTATCAGATATGTGCTCAACTATTCAAAGGTTATCCGTCAGATACTCGATCAAAGATTCAAAGCTTCTCTGTCAGATTCTCAATCAAAGATTCAAAGCTTCTCCATCAGATACTCAATCAAAGATTCAAAGCTTCTCTATCAGATATGTGCTCAACTATTCAAAGGTTATCCGTCAGATACTCGATCAAAGATTCAAAGCTTCTCTGTCAAATACTCGATCAAGGGTTCAAAGCTTCTCTGTCAGATACTTGATCAAGGGTTCAAAGCTTCTCTGTCAGATTCTCAATCAAAGATTCAAAGCTTCTCTGTCAGATTCTCAATCAAAGATTCAAAGCTTCTCCTTCAGATACTCAATCAAAGATTCAAAGCTTCTCCATCAGATATGTGCTCAACTATTCAAAGGTTATCCGTCAGATACTCGATCAAAGATTCAAAGCTTCTCTGTCAAATACTCGATCAAGGGTTCAAAGCTTCTCTGTCAGATACTTGATCAAGGGTTCAAAGCTTCTCTGTCAAATACTCGATCAAAGATTCAAAGCTTCTCTGTCAAATACTCGATCAAGGGTTCAAAGCTTCTCTGTCAGATACTTGATCAAGGGTTCAAAGCTTCTCTGTCAGATTCTCAATCAAAGATTCAAAGCTTCTCTGTCAGATTCTCAATCAAAGATTCAAAGCTTCTCCATCAGATACTCAATCAAAGATTCAAAGCTTCTCCATCAGATATGTGCTCAACTATTCAAAGGTTATCCGTCAGATACTTGATCAAAGATTCAAAGCTTCTCTGTCAAATACTCGATCAAGGGTTCAAAGCTTCTCCGTGAGATACTCGATCAAAGATTCAAAGCTTCTCCGTGAGATACTCGATCAAAGATTCAAAGCTTCTCCGTCAGATATCCATTCAAAGATTCAAACTTCTCTGTTTGACATTTCTTCAAAGATTCAAAGCTTCATTGTGAGATACATTTTGATTAGTGAAAATCAATATCTTCAACAAAATTTCCTCTAAATCATTCTTTTTTTTTTTTTTACAGTGACCTCTTTCTCTGAGGTCAAATGTCAAGGTCAGATTTAGGAAGGAGGTCAAGCCAGTGTGACTCCTGCACTTTAAAATGCAGCAGTACCTCTCTGCTGCCCCCTCTGGTGGTTAGTTTCAGTTAAACTAGTTAAGTCACCTAATCGTTTCAGTCTCTCACTGAGAATCATGTTCGATGAGTTCAGCCAATAGAAGGACTCATGATGATGTCACGTGCCTGGCGGGGCCACAATGGTAGGAAGAAAATAGACCGACAACCAACCCTCAACTGGGCCACATACTGGCCTCTCTCTCCTAGCCTGTGATTGGTTGGCGGCCTCACTTTGATGGGGCGCGAGTGCTGCTCTCCTATTGATCGCTTAGGAGTGGGAAATCTCACTCCAAAATGGAGGCCAGTATCCGGCCCTATTCACAGCCGGGCCGGTTCTCGGGCTATAGGCAGAAACCTCTTATGTAGCCGCTGACTGCGGGTAATACCTGAAGATGTCACCGTTCAAACCGTGCACTGGCTGATCCATCACACTCAGACAGATCAGCACTGTGAATTAAAAAAAACACGTCACATCCAGATGGATGACAATCAGTTTGAAAGATTTTCACTTTGCAAGTGTTTAGTCTGGAGGATTGGATGTGGTTTGGCTGAGAATTGTGTCCAGTACAGGTGGAAGATCACATGAGCTCAGCCTGTGTTCAAACACATCACATTAAAAACAACCCTCCTCTTCTGTTCTTATTTCTTTTGTTTTTTTTTCTCTGTGTAGCTCCACATTTAGGCAATAAACTGTGACTGAAGTTATTATGAGGGCTGAAAACTAACAACCATCCGATTTTTGGTTCATTGTTTTGAAATCAAACACGGTTTAACGTGCAAAGAGCGATTTTTCAGACAAACGGACGAAAAAGTGAAAAATTGGACTCACCAGTGTCAAAATGAATGTAAGCTGTGGAAGAAAAAACCAGCGAGAAGAAACACAGAGGAGACTGTAATGTAGTGTATAAACACACACACACACACACACACATATATATATATATATATATATTTATTTATTTATTTTGGGGGGGGGGG
Source organism: Thalassophryne amazonica (assembly GCF_902500255.1). NCBI lineage: Eukaryota > Metazoa > Chordata > Actinopteri > Batrachoidiformes > Batrachoididae > Thalassophryne > Thalassophryne amazonica. Next base: position 652,009 of record NC_047115.1, on the reverse strand, counting down.
GGAAGTCATGTGATCCGTACAGGTGTATATAATTAAAGCAGCCACCTCCTTGTGATGGCTTTTTGTTGTTGTTGGTCACAGAGAAACCTTTGGCTCGTTGTTTTTCCTCCAGCATTGTTTTCCTGCAGCCTGACACACGACGTGCACACACCAGTCGGACTGCAGTGTCTTTTTTGGTCCGCGTTTCCTTGAAGACACGTCCTGCTGCTGCACTCAGCCCACAGAGACAGAACCAGACAGCAGAAAGAACAGAGACAGACGTCAGCGTCTGCAGCAGCAGACTGATAACAGTGACTCATCACGTGACCACGCCTCCTAAAAGTTGAAAAGGTAGAAGTAAACAACAACAGCGATGGCTCACAGCAGGGGCGTGGTTATCGACTCCTTCCTGTCAGTGATGGTGTGGTGACTCGTTTAACTTGTTACTGCGTTACTCACGAGGAAACACTTCAAAATGTGAAGTGGTGCAATACAGTGATGACATCACACAGGGAGCCTCACTGCACCGCCGGCTTTGTGGTTTTCTGGTTTTATTAATTAAATAAAGGTTTTAAAACCTTTATTTAACTGAGCTGCAGCTTCGAGTGAAGATTCATGAAACTCAAACATCCCAAAATGAAACAGAAGCATCAGCTGCAGCAGGAACAGACGTTAAACACTTGTAAAGATGGTATTTTCTATCTTTGTGTAACATGTGGTGAGGATGAAGGTTGAAACGTTTCAGGAGAAACAGTCCGAGTTGTTAATCTGACGTACAAGGAGCCGCTCACGTGCACGCTTGCAGACAGCCGTGAGCTGTGTCTGCACACGACTGAAAGTATGTGAGGACCGAGTGCAGACATGACGTCCAACAACAACCTGAGGCCTCACGTGATGCTGCCACAAAGTGTCTCCATAATGATGGAGAAGGTCTGAGTGGAGGTCACGTCTCTGCACCACCAGACAAATGTCGCTGGGAATGAATCAGTGTTTTGTGCTGCAACTATCAGAATCAAATAATTGGTCAAGTATTTTCTCAATTACCTGTTTGGTTCATAAAATGGCAAGAAGAAGAAGACAAAGAAGAAGAAGAAGAAGAAGAAGAAGAAGAAGAAGAAGAAGAAGAAGAAAGCAAAACATGACCCAGAATCCAAGATGAAGCCATGAAATGGCTTTTCTTTTAAATAAATAACAAAAAAAAAAAACTCACATTTGAGAAGGTGAAATGAAGATTTTAGATATTAAAAAGAAAAAGACTCAAAATGGTTTACAATGATCAATGTGGCTGATTAAATACCAGAATAAACCCCAGAAAACCACAATAAACCACAGGAAACCAGAACGAATGGCAGGAAAACAGAAATAACCCCAGAAAAAACTAGAAAAATCCACAGGAAACCAGAACAAACCACACACACACACACACACACACACACCAAACTACAGGAAACCAGAATAAACCCCAGAGAAAACCTGAATAAACCCAAGAAAACCAGAATAAACCCCAGGAAACTGAAGTAAACAGCAATAAACCAGAACAAGCTACAGGAAAACAGAATAAACCACAAGAAACAAAAATAAACTGCAATAAACCCGAATAAAACTGAGAAAACCCGAATAAACCACAGGAAACCAGAACGAATGGCAGGAAAACAGAAATAACCCCAGAAAAAACTAGAAAAATCCACAGGAAACCAGAACAAACCACACACACACACACACACACACACACCAAACTACAGGAAACCAGAATAAACCCCAGAGAAAACCTGAATAAACCCAAGAAAACCAGAATAAACCCCAGGAAACTGAAGTAAACAGCAATAAACCAGAACAAGCTACAGGAAAACAGAATAAACCACAAGAAACAAAAATAAACTGCAATAAACCCGAATAAAACTGAGAAAACCCGAATAAACCACAGGAAACCAGAATGAACCACAGGAAACCAGAATGAACCACAGGGAAGCAAAATATCCCCAAGAAACCAGAATAATTCGCAAGAAACTAGAATGAATTGCAGGAAACCAGAATTAACCACAGAGAAAGTGTGGAGGTGACATCCGCTGAGCTACGAGGTGACAGAGACGCCCCTGCGCGGTGGAGGAGTGGGCGGGCGGACGCCTGGTGCTTTACCACTGCTCCGCTGCCAGAAGCCAAATGAGGACCTGACATGAAGAAATATTCAAATTCCGAGGAAGTACTGTACGTTTGGTGACTCAAGACTTCATCACTCTAATGAGAAAATCCAAAACGTTGGCCTGTGACCCTGACCTTGAGGTCAAGGTAATCTATTTTCACACCTGACCCAGGCCGTTATTGTGGCCAGCCTAAGGCACACTTGTGCAATAATAATGGTGTCTAATCAGCATCTTGATATGTCACACCTGTGAGGTGGGATGGATTATCTCGGCAAAGGAGAAGTGCTCACTATCACAGATTTAGACAGATTTGTCAACAATATTTAAGAGAAATGGGTCTTTTGTGTGTATAGAAAATGTTTACATCTTTAAGTTCAGCTCATGAAAAATGGGAGCAAAAACATAACTGTTGCGTTTATCTTTTTGTTCACTGTACTTACTTTAGATCATCCATCTAGGCTCCTTGGTTGTTAAAATATACAAAAGAAGGTGTTTTTCGAACCACATTCTTTGACCTTTAACCTCTGGCCAAACTATTCCAAAATCTAGTCACCTTGAGATATTTATCCAAGTAATATTCCCACCAAGTTTGATCTATCTAGATTTCTTGATTGTTGAACCATAAAAATGATTTTTTTCTGTCAGTTTTCCTTGACCTTTGACCTTTTACCAAACCACTCCAAAATATAGTCATCTCCACATATCGATCCAAGCAATGTTCCCACTGCGTTTGAAGAAAATCCGTCCAGCTGTTTTTGAGTTATCGTGTCCACAGACACACTTGAGTGAAAACAGTACCCCACTCTCACTGCGTCACCGATGTACAGGATAATTAGGGACGTGTGAATCCACAGCAAAAATGTGAAGCTATTTGCATTTACAGATCACCCTGTATCAGTCAGGGTGCATGGCAACCCATGTTCTTTTCTTCAAAATTTAACTCCAGACACTGTGGTAAAGCACATTCACACAAAAGGAGGCTGTGACAAAGTGGCCCGGGGCGCCAGTTAGCAACCCTGATCTAGGTGTGGCACAACGACAGACTAACGAACTTGTTGTCCAACAAACATCACGGAAAAGTTTATTTTTTATAAAAGCTACATTGAATTTAGCAGCACAGATGTCTGGTGTGAAGACGTTTCATTGGACAGTTTTAACATCACCAGTGGATTGTGCATCAGGAGAGCGTTTCATGAACAAACATCTGCAGAGCAAAAATACATCTACAGTGTCGCCTTATGTCCAAATGTCTGTTTACAGGAGTCAAAATCTGTGATGCATATGTCTGATTCTGACACCTGCCGCTAAAAACTGTGGCTGCTGACAGCCGACTGTGAAAAACAAAGACGTCAGCAGTCGTCTGTGGCTGAGCTGCAGTAAGGACACAGTGACCTCCTGAGATGATGCTTTCATTTTAAAGCGCTCCAAGTGGCTGCACTAAAACAGCAGAGCAGTCTGGAAAGACAAAAAAGTTCAAGTCGCTGGCTGGTGATCTATTCTGGGAATGAAGTGTTCAGTTGTCAAATGAAGGCGGAATCACTCATCACCGCGTCAGGTGCTGGCACAGACTGCACGTGTAAAATAACTCGTGAAAACAGAAGCACAAGAAAATGTCTCAGGGAGATGACAGTTTATGAGACATTCTTCAGGAAGACCCGCAGTAGGAAAGCCAACATTGGAAATTCCAATTTTTCAGTTGCCATTGAATGCAGCAGGGCTCCAAACTCTTTCTGCAGGTCAGTTATTAAAACAGGCACAGGTTGAAATGCAGCTGAGGTCACGGTGTTGACAGAGTGCAGCGCTCCAGCTTCCTGGAAGTCCAGAAGAATAGCTGGACACATTCGAGCTGCCTCAGAGGATCGTGTCGGTGTCACCGTGTCCGTCCAAAGTATGAGCATGTGATAAGATGGAGAGAAGTAACAACAGTGGTGACAGAAACGGAGAAGGACAAAGTGGAGGACCAGGAAACCTAATATAAAGAACAGTGGACAGAAGAAGAGAAACACAATTCAAGCACCTTCTGAAATATAAATCCAGACATCACATAAACTTGACATGAAAATCTGATTCCTGTATTCACAGCCTTTGTTCAGTACTTTGTTGATGCATCTTTGGCAGCAATTCCAGCCTCAAGTCTTCTTGAATATGATGCCACACTCTTGGTGCACCTATCTTTCAGCAGTTTGGTCCATTCCTCTTTGCAGCACCTCTCAAGCTCCATCAGGTTGGATGGGGAGCGTCGGTGCACAGACATTTTCAGATCTCTCCAGAGATGTTCAGTCAGATTCAGGTCTGGGCTCTGGCTGGACCACTCAAGGACATTCACAGAGTTGTCCTGAAGCCACTCCATTGATATCTTGGCTGTGTGCTTAGGGTCATTGTCCTGCTGAAAGATGAACCGTTGGCCCAGTCTGAGGTTAAGAGCGCTCTGGAACAGGTTTTCATCCAGGATGTCTCTGTACATTGCTGCATTCATCTTCCCCTCAATCCTGACTAGTCTCCCAGTTCCTGCTGCTGAAAAACATCCCCACAGCATGATGCTGCCACCACCATGCTTCACTGTAGGGATGGTGCCTGGTTTCCTCCAAACATGACGTCAAAGAGTTCACTCTTTGTCTCATCAGACCAGAGAATTTTGTTTCTCCTGGTCTGAGAGTCCTTCAGGTGCCTTTTGTCAAACTCCAGGTGGGCTGCCATGTGCCTTTTCCTAAGGAGAGGATTCCGTCTGTTCACTCTACCATACAGGCCTGATTGGTGGATTGCTGCAGAGATGGTTGTCTTTCTGGAAGGTTCTCCTCTCTCCACAGAGGAATGCTGGAGCTCTGACAGAGTGACCATCAGGTTCTTGGTCACCTCCCTGACTAAGGCCCTTCTCCCACAATTGCTTAGTTTGGATGGGCAGCCAGCTCTAGGAAGAGTCCTGGTGGATCTGAACTTCTTCCATTTACAGATGATGGAGGCCACTGTGCTCATTGGGACCTTCAAAGCAGCAGAAATGTTTCTGTCCCCTTCCCCAGATTTGTGCCTCAAGACAATTCTGTCTCAGAGGTCTACAGACATTTCCTTTGACTTCATGCTTGGTTTGTGCTCTGACTGTCAACTGTGGGACCTTATATGCAGACAGGTGTGTGTCTTTCCAAATCAAGTCCAATCAACAGAATTGACCCCAGGTGGACTCCAATTAAGCTGTAGAAACATCTCAAGGATGATCAGTGGGAACAGGAGGCACCTGAGCTCCATTTTGAGCTTTATGACAATGGCTGTGAATACTCATGCCCATGTGACTTTAGTTTTTTTTTAAATAAATTTGCCAAATTCTCAAAAAAAAAAAAAAAAAACCTTTTCACATTGTCATTATGGGGTATTGTGAGGAGACATTTAAGGAAAAATTAATTTAATCCATTTTGGAATAAGGCTGTAACATAACAAAATGTGGAAAACGTGAAGTTCTGTGAATCCTTTCTGGATGCTCTGAATCCTTCCTCTCACCGTTGGGAAATTTTTCTTGACAGTGTCGAGTTTTTGGACACAGCCAGGAGTGTGCTGACCTTTGATCTCTCTGAGGGTGATGGCTTGGTTAGTGCTTGGAGTTCCACCAAATCAAAGATGACTTCTTCATCCTTCTCGCTGTGTTGAGCGCTGTGTGAACACGTGTGCTCACTGGCCTTGACTTTTTTAACTTATTGACAAATTAATGTTGCAGCAAACCTTCACAATGTCCACTTTGCATTTGTGCAGCAGCCATAAGGGGCGGGGACTAATGCCACTTTGACAGATGAACATCTTGGCAGCAGAGAGCCACAGACTCAACATCTTTCCAACCACATAAATTCTTTATAAAGTGAAAGAATTACCTGCCGTGGATCTAAAGCTCGTACACCTACATGTACAAGTCGCTCTGAGGTCTAACGTGCTAATGTGGACTTCTACCTGCAGCTCGCGGGAGAAGACAAAGCAAACGGGCAGTTTGAACGCAAAGTCCAGCTTGAAAACTGTATAATTTAAACATCAAGTCATTAGTTTATTTAAACATTAAGTCAATTAGTTTATTGATGTTCTAAGTAAATAGACTGAGAAGGAGTGTTTTTTTCTTCTTCTTCTTCTTTCTGAGTGGATTAAAGCTGTAAACAAACAAATCTCTTGTTTAACTTTAGATCGTAATTAAATTGGTCACATGCAAACAAAGTGTCCCAAACATGATTTAACCCATTTGATTCATGCATCTCCAGAAATAAAGTCATAGGGTGAGAACATTTTTGGAAACTGCAAAAAGTGAAGCTTTGCAAGTACTTTCAGGATACACTGTATGCAGACTAAGTTACTATCCAATACTCCTCTATCCAGACGATGTAACATTATAGTACTCCTCTATGCAGACGATGTAACACTACAGTACTCCTCTATGCAGACGATGTAACACTACAGTACTCCTCTATGCAGACGATGTAACACTACAGTACTTCTCTATGCAGATTATTCTCTATTCTATTCTATTCTGAGAGTTTGCCACTCTGTGAGATGTCAATAACACTGAGAAATGCATTGAGAAGCTCAGATAACAGTGCAATTTAACAGTATTAACAGTAACAGTATTACATCGCAAGGTAAAACTCTCTGTATATTGTGCCTAAAATTCTCGTGAACATATTTTCTAGGTTTTTAGATGTTGTTTTTGTTTTGTTTTATGTAAACATGCGAAAATCTCAAGTGATTTCTCCATTATTTTCAAAGGGAATTGTGGTGAGCCATGATCACTTCCTGTTCATGTTGTTCTCGGGGAAAGTGAAGTTTTCTCTTTAAATCCCTGCATATTCCCCTTTATGATACTGTCCCCCCCAAGTATCACCCTCTTAACCCTCTGCCACTTTAAGCATTTTCCTTATTTGTTTTATCACATGCCTGGAAAAAGAGTCCTCACCATCTCATTTAGGTCTGTCACACTTTATTTTCAGTAAATATGCTTGGAGCATAAAGGTGCCCTGACACTTGCACGTCTTTGATCCGTGCACTTGCACGCACATCGTTGTGACAGTCCCACCAGCTGTGTTCCCAGCTGGACGAAGTGCTTTGTTCCACTGGATTCCACGTGTTGTGTGCTGGATGCTGTGTATATAAAATAATTATTTCGTAGCGGATTAACCTTTTTTTCTTTGAGTTGGCTGTTGAAAATGCCTCTAATCGCTTCTGGAATCAATGAGGACTGTTCCAGCTGCAGCTTCTCTCTCTCTCTTTCTCTCACGTGTGCACAATGAGGTGGAGAACAAAAAAAGGTAATTATTTGTCATGTTTGCATTGTCATACAACCCCTGGCAATAATTATGGAATCACCGGCCTCGGAGGATGTTCATTCAGTTGTTTAATTTTGTAGAAAAAAAGCAGATCACAGACATGACACAAAACTAAAGTCATTTCAAATGGCAACTTTCTGGCTTTAAGAAACACTATAAGAAATCAGGAAAAAAAATTGTGGCAGTCAGTAACGGTTACTTTTTTAGACCAAGCAGAGGGAAAAAAAATATGGAATCACTCAATTCTGAGGAAAAAATGATGGAATCACCCTGTAAATTTTCATCCCCAAAACTAACACCTGCATCAAATCAGATCTGCTCGTTAGTCTGCATCTAAAAAGGAGTGATCACACCTTGGAGAGCTGTTGCACCAAGTGGACTGACATGAATCATGGCTCCAACACAAGAGATGTCAATTGAAACAAAGGAGAGGATTATCAAACTCTTAAAAGAGGGTAAATCATCACGCAATGTTGCAAAAGATGTTGGTTGTTCACAGTCAGCTGTGTCTAAACTCTGGACCAAATACAAACAACATGGGAAGGTTGTTAAAGGCAAACATACTGGTAGACCAAGGAAGACATCAAAGCGTCAAGACAGAAAACTTAAAGCAATATGTCTCAAAATCGAAAAATGTACAACAAAACAAATGAGGAACGAATGGGAGGAAACTGGAGTCAACGTCTGTGACCGAACTGTAAGAAACTGCCTAAAGGAAATGGGATTTACATACAGAAAAGCTAAACGAAAGCCATCATTAACACCTAAACAGAAAAAAACAAGGTAACAATGGGCTAAGGAAAAGCAATCGTGGACTGTGGATGACTGGATGAAAGTCATATTCAGTGATGAATCTCGAATCTGCATTGGGCAAGGTGATGATGCTGGAACTTTTGTTTGGTGCCTTTCCAATGAGATTTATAAAGATGACTGCCTGAAGAGAACATGTAAATTTCCACAGTCATTGATGATATGGGGCTGCATGTCAGGTAAAGGCACTGGGGAGATGGCTGTCATTACATCATCAATAAATGCACAAGTTTACGTTGATATTTTGGACACTTTTCTTATCCCATCAATTGAAAGGATGTTTGGGGATGATGAAATCATTTTTCAAGATGATAATGCATCTTGCCATAGAACAAAAACTGTGAAAACATTCCTTGCAAAAAGACACATAGGGTCAATGTCATGGCCTGCAAATAGTCCGGATCTTAATCCAATTGAAAATCTTTGGTGGAAGTTGAAGAAAATGGTCCATGACAAGGCTCCAACCTGCAAAGCTGATCTGGCAACAGCAATCAGAGAAAGTTGGAGCCAGATTGATGAAGAGTACTGTTTGTCACTCATTAAGTCCATGTCTCAGAGACTGCAAGCTGTTATAAAAGCCAGAGGTGGTGCAACAAAATACTAGTGATGTGTTGGAGCGTTCTTTTGTTTTTCATGATTCCATCATTTATTCATCAGAATTGAGTGATTCCATATTTTTTTTTCCCTCTGCTTGGTCTAAAAAAGTAACCGTTACTGACTGCCACAATTTTTTTTCCTGATTTCTTATAGTGTTTCTTAAAGCCAGAAAGTTAGCATTTGAAATGACTTTAGTTTTGTGTCATGTCTGTGATCTGCTTTTTTCCTACAAAATTAAACAACTGAATGAACATCCTCCGAGGCCGGTGATGCCATCATTTTTGCCAGGGGTTGTAGATTGGTAACAACCTTCCCATGTTGTTTGTATTTGGTCCAGAGTTTAGACACAGCTGACTGTGAACAACCAACATCTTTTGCAACATTGTGTGATGATTTACCCTCTTTTAAGAGTTTGATAATCCTCTTCTTTGTTTCAATTGACATCTCTCGTGTTGGTGCCATGATTCATGTCAGTCCACTTGGTGCAACAGCTCTCCAAGGTGTGATCACTCCTTTTTAGATGCAGACTAACGAGCAGATCTGATATGATGCAGGTGTTAGTTTTGGGGATGAAAATTTACAGGGTGATTCCATAATTTTTTCCTCAGAATTGAGTGATTCCATATTTTTTTTCCCTCTGCTTGGTCTAAAAAAGTAACCGTTACTGACTGCCACAATTTTTTTTCCTGATTTCTTATAGTGTTTCTTAAAGCCAGAAAGTTGCCATTTGAAATGACTTTAGTTTTGTGTCATGTCTGTGATCTGCTTTTTTTCTACAAAATTAAACAACTGAATGAACATCCTCCGAGGCCGGTGATTCCATCATTTTTGCCAGGGGTTGTAGATTGGTAAAACAGTTGCATGTTCTTTCCTTCTTGTGTGCAGCTGTAAAAGTATGTTATGACAGATATGCCGCTTCGATCATATACAATGTCTGGTGTTCGGTTTGCATTTATGAAGTTCCATGCAGGTTGAACATAGCAGACATGGAATATTTGGAATATTTGTTTTAGCAAGTTTTCAGGGTCTCATGCATTTGGTCTCTTATAAATGTTATGAAAGGCATAGAAATTTACATTTTGGTTGGATAATGTTCATTTGCAATTGCCGTCATGTGGTTTCTCTATGTTGTTTGACTGCAGCAACTCTCTGGTGTGCAAGGAATTATGGGATATCTCAATAGGGTGAATGCAGATGATGTAACACTACAGTACTCATCTATGTACACGTTATAAAACTTAGAGCTGGGTATTGATTCAAATTTCAAGAATTGATTCGATTCTGATTCTTAAGATTCAGAGTAGATTATTTTAATTCAATTTAATTTGATTTGTTTTGATTAAGTCCAATCTGATATTGATTTATTTTAGTGTTATTAAATCTGTTTTTGAGCTGTTACCTAATTGTCTAGTTACACAACATAATGGTAGTACTATATTGACATTTGACAGCAAGTTAATGAAGTATTGGTAGTTAATAACGATGCCTATAAGACCGATGGCACAGACCATCTCCTTCCCAGAATGATCGAGTAGTATTTTTATTTTACAAACATAGTGAAGGGCAGAAGTACTGGACAGATTCAGGGCAGCCAAAAGAGGACATCAAAGGTACCTGGTTCATTGGCCCTGACACAGGTACATTTCTACAGGCTTCCATTTTTTGCCTGATCCCTTGTTTCTTTTGGCTTTAAAGTAAAGCCATAAGATTAAAAACAAACAAAACAAAACAAAAAAAAACCCTATGACTTTACTTCACAAAACTTAGCCCTCAAAATGCAGGCAATGGTGTTTCAGAGAGTTCTAAATTTAAAATTTTCAGTGGACAAACGGTCCCGGTCTCCCCTACAAACACTTGTGTCTGCAGCGCTGGCTGTGCAGCACGCAGCAGGAAAACTTCTCCCACAGCTGCACAGCGAGTACTGGTGGAAAAGACTGATTGAAAAGTCTGTCCACACTCGAGAACCTTTGTGCGTGGACCCACGGCATTACAAGGAATAAAAGAAAGAAAGAAAGAAAAAACCCAACTGAGTGAATTAAACAGCAGTCTCTATGCAGACGATGTAATACTACAGTACTCCTCTATGCAACAATGTAATGCTACAGTACTCCTCTATGCAGACGATGCAGCACTGAGGCCTGAACACATTTCATTGCAACAATTACACAAACAGTGTGAGTGAATTAATGTGTTTTGACTGAAACTACCTGTGTTTTTTCTCCCCACAATAACACAAACGTGATTTATCTGGGGCAAGTAAATTCTTGAAGGTCAAATGTGAAAGGAGGTGCAGTGCAGAGGCCCCTTTGATAACACGCACTCTGCATGAGACGCAAGGCCGCTGAGACGCCTCCTCAACTGATTTCATTCTGCAGATAACATTCACCTCTGCGATTCTTCATTAGTGTCAGAAAGGCTTCTTTTTGAACTTTAAATCTTCCAGGGTTCTTCACGGGTTCTCTGTACTTCTTATTTCTAGTTATTTTACTGCCCCACCACCTGTTGTGTGAGACAGAGTCTGGCATCTTAATAAGGTGTGTTAAGGATTTTATATATATATATATATATATGTTATCACTGTTAAACATTTGTAGCTTTGTCTTCTTTCTCATGAGAACGGTGTTGTGCTGTTTTGCACTTCACCCTGAGAACGTACGTGTTATTCAACCTTGTTTTAGCTTTGTCTTCTTTCTCATGAGAACGGAGATGTGCTGTTTTGCACCTGTCTTAATGCAATCCTGAGAATTCAATTTTGTTTTAGCACTCTGGGGTCAATCTGAACTGGGAATGAAGGACTGGATGTACTTATTGTTATAACATAACTTTGTTTTCGTAGCCGCTAACGACTGGGAGTAAAAGAACTGAAGGTTGAATTTTGACTGATTGTGATGCTTAGTGTTCCAGGCAGATGCAAAACAGCTGATAACTGCAACAGACGAACGAGATGTGCTGACCTGAAGTGTTCTTCCTTACAGCTGCACTTGACGTATGCGTTTATGTTATGGGAAGAAACTTGTCTTGCGTCATTACCCCCACCCTTAGGACAAGTTTCTTGTTTATGTGATGAGGGCGTCTCTTAATAAAAAGAGCGGAAAAGCAGGCCAGACTTTAGTGTAGCCTTGGTGTACAGCCTGGCCGCACTCCGCGCGTAATATTTGACTTTCTGTCTCACTGGTGTTTCTTGACTCTGTTTGTCTTGTTAAAGGTTTAAAAATGTTTGGAGGAGAAAATACCCAACATTGACTGGGGGCTCGTCCGGGAGCTCAACAATACCGGAGGTGTCCAGCGGAGGTCGTCAAGTCCAGACGTAAATCCTTGGCCAAGGTCCGATCGATTGATCGTGTCTGCAATTGTCGACCACCGTTGGCATCGTCTGGTTGACGAGATTTTCCCGAAGAAGACAGACAGGAAGTCGAGTCAGTGAGTAGAATTTCTTTGTAAATAGTACTGAGTGAGTGGTGATCAGATCACATAAACAGTTAAATTCCGCAAGCGATGATACAGAATCGTCTGTTAATGCAAAGCAGTTAAACTCTGTAAGGAGGGTGCGGACTCCTCTGTTTATATACGCGTACCGGTAGGGGATAAAAGTGATCACATAAAACAGTTAAACTCCGTAAGCGATGATACAGAATCGTCTGTTAATGCAAAGCAGTTAAACTCTGTAAGGAGGGCGGACTCCTCTACGGTTGCGAGGGACGCAAGTAGTTAAATTCCGGAAGGAGGATACGGACTCCTCTGTTTTAATACGTAAAGGAAATCCCGGGTAGAAATACGTGCACTGTAAAAAGTAGTTAAATTTGGCAGGGACGGCGGAGTCCCCTAATGCAGGACATTAGTTAAATTTCACAGGAGGGTGAGCTCCCCTGGCATAAGAATACGCGTACGATTATTAGGAGTGTTTCTATGTGTAAATAGTGTTTTGCGCAAGTGTAAATAACTGTGTGAAAACTGTGTGTGTGTAATACTTTGGACAACGTTAGTGACAACCGTGCGTGTGGAAGCAGAGGCAAGTGATTCCGCTTCCTACGGGGAGGTGAAAGGAATCAACCACACGACGGCAAATTAATTGTCACGTCCAAAGAAAGTGTGAAAACTTCAGATTTAGAACACCCTAGGTGTGCCCCCGTCTGAAGTCCAAATTATAACAAGGGATAATAAAAATGGGGGGTAAGACGTCTATAAATAAGGAAAATTTATCAACTGACGACTGGAAATTTATGGAAGCAAAAAATCCAAAAACAACAAAAAATTGGAGACCTGGATTAATAAACATGACTTTGACGGACGACTGAACCTGATCAGTATACAGAAGCTGAAGAAGGAGTTAGAACAGCAACATAAAGGTGATGAGAAAAAGATGCAGAAAGTAGGGGCAGATTTAGTGGCATTTTGGGAGGAAGAAGCAGAGAACAGACAGAAGGGAGCAGAGAAGCGACGATTAGAGAAAGCAAGAAAAAAGAAAGCTGTAGGTAAGGCAGAAGAAGATGTGATAATTCAGCACAGAGAACCAGAACAGCCTCAACAACCACCGCCGGCTGGACCGTCGGTGGCAAAGAGACCTTTATCTCCTCTACCAGAGGATGACGATGTATTGCCACCACAGTATGATTTGGCAGTAAAACCTAAGGTAAAAAGAGAAAAACCAGAAAAACCACAAACACGCAGTCAAGCAAAAGTGCCTACAGCCCCTCCCATGGTGGAACATAGTGATCAGGGAGGTGCCTATCCTATGATAGAAGTACCAAATCCTCGTGCAGAAACAGCAGGACAGCTACCAACCATGCTCGTTTATCGGACATGGAATGCTGATGATATCAAAGCAGCAGTCGACATGATACCATCGCCACGTGTCGACATTGAGGGATTTATGCAGGATATAGAAAACATTAGAACATCTTACCACCTTAATGGACCTGAAGTCCAACAGGTGTGGATGAAAGCATGTGGCCCTAAATGGAGTCAGGTACGTGGAGACTGGAATCCTGCAGACCAACAAGGCGTACCACTGACACATGATGATCTAGTCTTGAAAACAAGAGTGGAAGCTACGATTACACGTGCAAAAGGAGTGTTAGGACCAAAGATAAATTATACTGAAATTACCAGGACAACTCAGAAAGAAGGAGAGCCATGGATAGAGTTTAGATGCAGATTTGAGTGTGTATTTAGAGTCCATAGTGGCATATTGCCAGGAACACCAGTGTATGAAAACAAATTGAAAAATATTTCACCTGTGAAGCTGATAATGACCGATTTGATTCATGATGGCAACTCAACAGCTGTCATAACAGTAACAGGTGCCACTGAAGATGTTTTAAAATTGAGATTCACAGGTATGCCATTACATGTGTCACTTTGTAAACCATATTTGACAGAATGGCAAGAATTGGGACTGACAGTCATAACAGCTTTGTCAGCCACTGATTGGAGCAGAGTTGGACCACGAACGGAGTTCAGTCCATCAACTAAATTGTATAAAGTGCCAGTTAATGTCTCATTGGTGCTGACAGCTGGAACACAGATTGATGTGTCCACTTCACAATCCTGAGTGTTTCAGTTGAGTCCTGAAGAGGACGATCTTCTCTCTTCTGTACCATCAGGATTGTGGACAACAGGTCCTTCAGACGTAGGACTGATAAAAAAATGCACAACCTGTAGTTATAAGACCAAAAACAGAATACAGACCATGTGTAAGACAGTATCCATTGAAACCTGATGCAATTGAAGGAATCAGGCCAGTAATAGAGGATTTATTAACAGCAGGAGTAATAGTGCCATGTCCAGATTCACCATGTAACACACCCATATTTCCTGTAAAAAAAGGCTCCGCCCTCAGTGGGATGGAGAATGATTCAAGATCTGCAGGCAGTAAATGCTGCTGTAGTAAAAAGAGCTCCATGTGTACCAGATCCACACACACTGTTAAGCTCATTGAGATTAAATTCTAGTTGTTTTTCTGTAATAGATATCAGTAATGCATTTTTTTTTTTTTCCGTACCAGTACACCCAGATAGTCAATTCTGGTTTGCTTTTACCTTTAAAGGACAACGATATACATTCACCAGATTACCGCAGGGTTACACAGAGAGCCCAACTATTTATTCTCAAGTCATGTCAGCATGTTTAGCTAATTTCGTTCCACCGGCAGATAGCCAACTATTAGTGTATGTTGATGACATTTGATTGCCTCTGACACACGAGAAAACTGCATAACTGACACAGTAGCATTATTATGTTTCTTATTTGATAATGGCCACAAAGTGAGTAAAAACAAAGTTCAGTTGTGTAGGGATAAAGTAAAATATTTAGGACATGAATTATCAGCCACAGGGCGCACAATCCTGTCTGACAGGAAGGAAGCAATTTTGCACGCTCCAAAACCACAAACCAAAAAGCAGATGATGTCATTTTTTGGACTGACTAATTACTGCAGGGCATGGATTCCCTGCTATGCAGAATTGACTAGTCCACTTTCTGATTTGATGTACAAGGATGATATTTCAATGTCAACCGTGTTGGAATGGAACAAAGATGCTGAGGAAGCTTTTGTAAAAGTAAAACAAACATTAGTGTCATCCACAGTTTTGGCACTACCAGATTATAGTAAACCATTCATTCAAACAGTTGATTGTAAGAATAAGTTCATGACTAGTGTTTTGGTTCAAGTGTATGGCTCAAAATTGAGGCCAGTTGCCTACTACTCATCTAAATTGGATGCAGTAGCAAGTGCTCTACCACCATGTGTACAGGCTGTTGTTGCAGCCTTTATGGCTGTTCAAAGTAGCAGTAATGTTGTTCTATTCCATCAGTTGACACTGAAAGTTCCACATGCAGTCTCTGCACTTCTGTTGCAGACAAACATGAGCCTTTTGTCCCCAGCAAGACATCTTTCGTGTATGTCCTTGCTATTATCACAACCACATCTTACGGTAGAGCGCTGTACAACATTGAATCCATCCACATTGATACCTTTACCTGAGGATGGTGAGCCGCACAATTGTCTTGATGTAGCTACGGTCTGTACGAAAGCACGTCCAGACCTCCAGGACACACCCATCCCAAACAGTACAATTGTGTATGTGGATGGTTCTTCCACTAAAAACGCTTATGGACAAACACAATCTGGATATGCTGTTGTCACAAATTCAGAAGTATTGGATTCTGCTTCATTGCCATCCTCATTTTCAGCACAAGCAGCTGAATTAGTTGCTTTAACTGCAGCTTGCTATCTGTTTAAAGGTACGGCTGTATCAATTTATACAGACAGCCAGTACGCTTTCAGTACGCTGTGAAATTGCCTAACCAAATTGCTATATGCAAATGTGTGGCTCACACCAAAGGCTCTGACAGTGTTTCAAAAGGAAATGACGTTGCTGACAAAACCGCAAAGGCGGCAACAGCTCTTTCTATTTTTCTCCTATATGACACCCCTCCGGATATGACCACAAAAGAAACCCATATTGCCAAAAAAAAATATGTTTAAATGGGCAGCTATTATGAGCCATGGCGTGACGCATGTCTCATCAGGGGGTATGATATCGCAATTGCAATCTATTTTTTGTCTTTATGGGTTCGATGCATATGCAAAACAGCATTGTAGAGCATGCATGACATGTGCAAAACACAACTCACAAGGCAATTTGAGACCCCAAAGAGGTAAATTTCCAACACCACAATATCCCTTTCAAGTGATTCATATGGATTATATACAGCTGAGTAAACATGAAGGGAAGGAATTTTGTTTAGTCATAATTGATGCCTTCTCAAAATGGGTAGAATTGTTCCCTACAAAACATGCAGATGCACTTACAGTGGCTAAGGCATTGTGCAAAGACATCATTCCATGATTTGGAATACCAGAAACAGTCTATTCAGATAATGGAGCGCATTTTGTTAATACAATAGTGCAATACGTAGGAGAAGCGCTACAGGTCAATCTCAAAACTCATTGCGCTTATCATCCACACAGTGCCGGATTAGTGGAAAGGACAAAGGGCACAATAAAAATAAGATTAAGGAAATGTATAGAAGAGACAAAACGAACCTGGATTGAATGTTGGACCTAGTAAAATTGTATATGAGAATAACACCAACACCATCAGGGTTAACACCATTTGAGATACTTTATGGACGACCATATCGTCTACCAATTTTGACATGGATACTAAAACAGCAGATGAGGAACAAACATTAGCAAATTTTATGAAAAAGACATTAACACAGAAAGAGATAACTTAAACACATTTACTGCCGAATAATTTTGATCTTCCACAGGACGGCCTTCCAGTAGTCTAGCCAGGAGACTGGGTGTTCATCAGAGTGATTAAGAGGAAGAACTGGTCCAGTCCTCGTTGGGAAGGTCTATACCGAGTGCTGTTAACAACACCAACTGCAGTAAAGATAGCGGAGAGATCAACGTGGATACATCACTGTAAGATACAGCGTGTGTTGGCGGCCTCCACAGTGTAAGGGGAAGTCTGGCTACAAAGGGAGTCTATTTAATTAGCAATAGATTGTCTCAATGCCAGTGAAGCAGGGAGATCCTTGCACTATTAGGTGAGGTGGTTAACAACACTGTATCCTAGCAATCATGACTGAACTACAGCAGACCCCGGAGCGGCGTGCTCAGCGCCGCCGCTGCCGGACTGTTGGTAGGGCAGCCGGTTGTGTTGTGATCTTAGTGTGTTTCGTGCTCCTCGGATTCCTGGCCTGGTGGTTGACCCAAGAATTGCAGCTCACTGTGGACCGAGCCAGAGAACAACGCAAGCAACATCAGAAGAGGTTTATTCATAATGTGAACGAGACAGATGGACACCCTCATATATACCATACTAATATGTGGTACAGATATGTTCATTTATTGGCTATGGAATTACGTTACTAATTATTATGTTTGTTCGCAAATACCTATATCCTCAACACACCCAGCTCTGACGGCTAAACCGTACCCTGCTAGGGTGACAGAATGTCTTATCATACGGATGCATAATCAAACTGTATTTCGGGGGCAGCAGTTCTCAGCAAATCTGATAAGATGTAACACCACTTGCCTCAGTGCAACCACTTATATGATAGGGATTTCAACAGAGGACGTACAAGCGTGCCCAAGTGCTGCTCCATTGACTAGACTGAAGGGAAACGCAAAAATATCATCACGTTAAATTGTCATCACAACGGCCATTCCCAATTTGCTTTTACGGGACAGGGAATAAAAATGTAGGTAAAATTAAGAAACGTCTGTGTACCCAAACGTATGTTTTATCAAATAATTTAAGCCTAACCAAAACATAATATGTGGATGGTACTTATCTTCATCACATTGGACGGGGATGTAATTATACAGGCTCCTGTCCATGGGGAACGGATGAATCATGTGCTTATGTTAGTAAGTTTTGCTACCACCTGTAAATGGTACTCCGGTGTATGATGACATCTATTGGCTTTATGGTTCCAGACTGTACATGAGTCTCCCACCAAATTGGGGTGGTGTGTGTGCACCTACCCAGGTGACTGACCATACATATGTGGTAAGACCTCCACAGAGAAGAATGGCAGCACCAGACGGAGGAGATTGATATACCCAGATGTGTTACCACATAATCACATGTGGGGCTCGGATGTACTAAAGGACCAAAAAATTGTGGTCTGTAGGAGATAAAATAGCACATTCATTGTTCCCCTGGATAGGAGTGGGAAAAAATTCATTAATGATTGAAACTCTGAATTATTGATTGGGTCTGTTCATGAATGTAACAAAAAAAATAGTAGCAGCTCAAAACACTGAAATAGATGCTTTACGTACCATGGTGATGCAAAATCGCATGGTTTTAGACTTGCTTACTGGTTCACAGGGAGGAGTTTGTGTTCTGCTGAACACAACATGCTGTACTTTCATCCCAGACTCCATTCATTCAGTGGATATGCAGGACGCATTGGAGGAGCTGAATGAACTTCGTGATGCAATGCATAAAGACACCCTAGCCGTGAACCGGTGGAATCCCTGGTCCTGGTTGACTTCAGGACCATGTTGGCAGTTACTATTGAAAATGGTGTCAAATACATTTGTACAGCGTAATCTGGCCTTCCAACAAACTATGCCAAAATATCAAGCATTGAAACAGTCAGACCTTAGTGGAGAAAACTGTAATGACTGTACTGAGAATTATGATGATATTGAAAAGCTCACAACTCCAGTTCAAGCTTGAACTGTTGACGTGATGAGTTAACACACTCTTAGCCTATGAAGCTTTAGCTGAAAAAGTAATAAGACAAGTGGTGTAGTCGAATAATACAGAAAAACGGTTCATTTATACCAGTCGGTAGGAGTGATGTATGGTGGTGGTGTGGTGATAACAGAATCTTTGATAGACTGCCACGAAATGTGTCAGGTTATTGTGCATTAATATCATTATTGTTACCCATGACCCCTGAAGACGTTACGACATATGCAGCCTCTTATTCCTGAGGATTGGCAGAAAGGCATAGCCAGACATAGAGTAAAAAGAGATTGGAAAGGAGTAGGAAATCCAACATATATTGACGCAATAGGAGTCCCCAGAGGAGTGCCTGACGAGTATAAACTGGTTGATCAAATAGCAGCTGGATTCAAATCTTCCATCTGTTGGTGGTGTTCAATTAATAAAAACGTGGACAGAATAAACTAAGTTAATAAACTAACTAACTAAGCTGGGTGATGCCTGCTATACGTTTAACAGGTGATAAACAGGTGGGAAATGTTAAGGATTTTATATATATATATATATATATATATATGTTATCACTGTTAAACATTTGTAGCTTTGTCTTCTTTCTCATGAGAACGGTGTTGTGCTGTTTTGCACTTCACCCTGAGAACGTACGTGTTATTCAACCTTGTTTTAGCTTTGTCTTCTTTCTCATGAGAACGGAGATGTGCTGTTTTGCACCTGTCTTAATGCAATCCTGAGAATTCAATTTTGTTTTAGCACTCTGGGGTCAATCTGAACTGGGAATGAAGGACTGGATGTACTTATTGTTATAACATAACTTTGTTTTCGTAGCCGCTAACGACTGGGAGTAAAAGAACTGAAGGTTGAATTTTGACTGATTGTGATGCTTAGTGTTCCAGGCAGATGCAAAACAGCTGATAACTGCAACAGACGAACGAGATGTGCTGACCTGAAGTGTTCTTCCTTACAGCTGCACTTGACGTATGCGTTTATGTTATGGGAAGAAACTTGTCTTGCGTCATTACCCCCACCCTTAGGACAAGTTTCTTGTTTATGTGATGAGGGCGTCTCTTAATAAAAAGAGCGGAAAAGCAGGCCAGACTTTAGTGTAGCCTTGGTGTACAGCCTGGCCGCACTCCGCGCGTAATATTTGACTTTCTGTCTCACTGGTGTTTCTTGACTCTGTTTGTCTTGTTAAAGGTTTAAAAATGTTTGGAGGAGAAAATACCCAACAAGGTGTCGCCAGCAGACCCACAGACAGCTGCTCGTCAGGAGATACCACACGGAAAAGTTCACCTGTCAACTCATAACCATCTTTTTGGAACCACGAGACAACTCAGGGCAGAACTGGGACTGAAAAATAGTCACCACATGTCAGCTTTACCTATAAAAAGGCTGTAAAGGATATGTGGCTGTGTAACCTTTGACCAGTGATGCCGGTAACACATTACTTAGTAACGCGTTACTCTAATCTGACCACTTTTTTAGTAACCAGTAATCTAACGCGTTAATCTTTCCAAATCAGTAATCAGATTAAAGTCACTTCTCCAAGTCACTGTGCGTTACTATTATTTTTCATTATGGGTCGATGGCAGCATTAAACTTGGTCCGTGGGCAGGAGGTCGGGGTTCGACTGAACTGCCCACTTTAAGCGAGCTGTGAGCTTTTCATCCACGGTTTTCTGTAGCTACGACTCGTCCTCACCTCTTAAAGCACACTGACAACAGCACACCTGCACTGAGCTTTACAAAGACATGTTTATGCTTTTTTTTCTCCTTTATTTAGAATTCTGAGCTGAGCCGCTCCGTATCTTCAGCTAAAAACAGCTGATCCTCTGCGACGTGTCAACAACTAACACTATTTTCCACTAAAATGCACCTAAACTCTCTTTCTGAGGACCACATGATGTGAAAACGCAATAAAACTTTCTTACCTGTAAATCTGGTCCTGTTTTCTGCATAAATAAATGTTATCCATTCTTTGTGCTCAAACGCCAAAGCAGGCGCGAATCCAGATGGAATGGGGTGTGGGGCAAGGATGTGCCCCCCCACAACACCCCTAGATTAAAGGTCCAGATTTAAAGCCTTTTTTACTACAACTACTAATACTACTTAAAATAATAATAATTTCGACAAGTAAAATGTTTAGAGAGAATTTAAATGTTAGAAAAATGTTAGAATTTAATAGTTACATTTATAAACAATGTAGGTATGTTGGTAGCCTAAGCTGCACGGTCAAAAGCAGCCTGCGTAACCTGGGTGTCATTTTGGATGGAGGGATGTCTCTGGAGCAGCACACAAATTACCTGGTTAAGAACTGTTTTTTCCAAATTCGGAACATCTCTAAGCTCCGTAAGATGGTGACTTTAAAAGAGCTTGAGATGATTGTTCATGCGTTCGTCTCATCGCGTTTGGATTATTGTAACAGTCTCTTCACCTGTCTGAATAAGAAGGAGTTGGCCCGCCTGCAGGTTGTGCAAAATTCTAATACTTTGCATTGGCTGCCTGTCTCCTACAGGATTCATTACAAAATCCTGGTATTGACTTTTAGAGCTCTGCATGGACAGGCACCGGAGTACATCAGGGACCTGATTCAGCCTTATGCTTCCTCCAGGAGCCTCAGGTCGTCCAATCAGAACCTGTTGATGGTTCCTCGGACCCGTTTTAAAACTCGCGGGGACAGAGCTTTTAAAGCGGTGGCGCCTAGCCTCTGGAATGAGCTTCCCTGTGCCCTTCGTTCTCTGGACTGTATAGATACTTTTAGAAGGCAACTAAAGACACATTTCTTTAAGTTAGCTTTTTAGCCTAATATTGTATTTTATTGTTTTCGTATGTTATTTTTAGATTATTTTTGTATGCCATGTGCAGTGCTTTGTGACCCTGGTCTGTGAAAGGCACTTTATAAATAAAGCTTACTTACTTACTTACTTAGGGTTAGAAATTGCAAGTTTTACTGTTACAGTGCTGTCAACAGTTAAATATGAGGTCAAGAAAGAGGTCTTTATTTTACTTTTTATAAAACAAGTATTTATTTTCATTGAAGCCAAGAAAGGGTGACTATAAAGTGAGTTTTGGCAAAACAGGTATCATTGTCTCTTAGTCTTGTCCATCCAAATTGGAAGTCCCAAAAACCAGTTTTATTTGTTATTATCTATCGTCCACCTGGTCGTTACTGTGAGTTTCTCTGTGAATTTTCAGACCTTTTGTCTGACTTAGTGCTTAGCTCAGATAAGATAATTATAGTGGGCGATTTTAACATCCACACAGATGCTGAGAATGACAGCCTCAACACTGCATTTAATCTATTATTAGACTCTATTGGCTTTGCTCAAAAAGTAAATGAGTCCACCCACCACTTTAATCATATCTTAGATCTTGTTCTGACTTATGGTATGGAAATAGAAGACTTAACAGTATTCCCTGAAAACTCCCTTCTGTCTGATCATTTCTTAATAACATTTACATTTACTCTGATGGACTACCCAGCAGTGGGGAATAAGTTTCATTACACTAGAAGTCTTTCAGAAAGCGCTGTAACTAGGTTTAAGGATATGATTCCTTCTTTATGTTCTCTAATGCCATATACCAACACAGTGCAGAGTAGCTACCTAAACTCTGTAAGGGAGATAGAGTATCTCGTCAATAGTTTTACATCCTCATTGAAGACAACTTTGGATGCTGTAGCTCCTCTGAAAAAGAGAGCTTTAAATCAGAAGTGTCTGACTCCATGGTATAACTCACAAACTCGTAGCTTAAAGCAGATAACCCGTAAGTTGGAGAGGAAATGGCGTCTCACTAATTTAGAAGATCTTCACTTAGCCTGGAAAAAGAGTCTGTTACTCTATAAAAAAGCCCTCCGTCAAGCTAGGACATCTTTCTACTCATCACTAATTGAAGAAAATAAGAACAACCCCAGGTTTCTTTTCAGCACTGTAGCCAGGCTGACAAAGAGTCAGAGCTCTATTGAGCTGAGTATTCCATTAACTTTAACTAGTAATGACTTCATGACTTTCTTTGCTAACAAAATTTTAACTATTAGAGAAAAAATTACTCATAACCATCCCAAAGACGTATCGTTATCTTTGGCTGCTTTCAGTGATGCCGGTATTTGGTTAGACTCTTTCTCTCCGATTGTTCTGTCTGAGTTATTCTCATTAGTTACTTCATCCAAACCATCAACATGTTTATTAGACCCCATTCCTACCAGGCTGCTCAAGGAAGCCCTACCATTATTTAATGCTTCGATCTTAAATATGATCAATCTATCTTTGTTAGTTGGCTATGTACCACAGGCTTTTAAGGTGGCAGTAATTAAACCATTACTTAAAAAGCCATCACTTGACCCAGCTATCTTAGCTAATTATAGGCCAATCTCCAACCTTCCTTTTCTCTCAAAAATTCTTGAAAGGGTAGTTGTAAAACAGCTAACTGATCATCTGCAGAGGAATGGTCTATTTGAAGAGTTTCAGTCAGGTTTTAGAATTCATCATAGTACAGAAACAGCATTAGTGAAGGTTACAAATGATCTTCTTATGGCCTCGGACAGTGGACTCATCTCTGTGCTTGTTCTGTTAGACCTCAGTGCTGCTTTTGATACTGTTGACCATAAAATTTTATTACAGAGATTAGAGCATGCCATAGGTATTAAAGGCACTGCGCTGCGGTGGTTTGAATCATATTTGTCTAATAGATTACAATTTGTTCATGTAAATGGGGAATCTTCTTCACAGACTAAAGTTAATTATGGAGTTCCACAAGGTTCTGTGCTAGGACCAATTTTATTCACTTTATACATGCTTCCCTTAGGCAGTATTATTAGACGGTATTGCTTAAATTTTCATTGTTACGCAGATGATACCCAGCTTTATCTATCCATGAAGCCAGAGGACACACACCAATTAGCTAAACTGCAGGATTGTCTTACAGACATAAAGACATGGATGACCTCTAATTTCCTGCTTTTAAACTCAGATAAAACTGAAGTTATTGTACTTGGCCCCACAAATCTTAGAAACATGGTGTCTAACCAGATCCTTACTCTGGATGGCATTACCCTGACCTCTAGTAATACTGTGAGAAATCTTGGAGTCATTTTTGATCAGGATATGTCATTCAAAGCGCATATTAAACAAATATGTAGGACTGCTTTTTTGCATTTACGCAATATCTCTAAAATCAGAAAGGTCTTGTCTCAGAGTGATGCTGAAAAACTAATTCATGCATTTAGTTCCTCTAGGCTGGACTATTGTAATTCATTATTATCAGGTTGTCCTAAAAGTTCCCTAAAAAGCCTTCAGTTAATTCAAAATGCTGCAGCTAGAGTGCTGACGGGGACTAGAAGGAGAGAGCATATCTCACCCATATTGGCCTCTCTTCATTGGCTTCCTGTTAATTCTAGAATAGAATTTAAAATTCTTCTTCTTACTTATAAGGTTTTGAATAATCAGGTCCCATCTTATCTTAGGGACCTCGTAGTACCATATCACCCCAATAGAGCGCTTCGCTCTCAGACTGCAGGCTTACTTGTAGTTCCTAGGGTTTGTAAGAGTAGAATGGGAGGCAGAGCCTTCAGCTTTCAGGCTCCTCTCCTGTGGAACCAGCTCCCAATTCAGATCAGGGAGACAGACACCCTCTCTACTTTTAAGATTAGGCTTAAAACTTTCCTTTTTGCTAAAGCTTATAGTTAGGGCTGGATCAGGTGACCCTGAACCATCCCTTAGTTATGCTGCTATAGACGTAGACTGCTGGGGGGTTCCCATGATGCACTGTTTCTTTCTCTTTTTGCTCTGTATGCACCACTCTGCATTTAATCATTAGTGATTGATCTCTGCTCCCCTCCACAGCATGTCTTTTTCCTGGTTCTCTCCCTCAGCCCCAACCAGTCCCAGCAGAAGACTGCCCCTCCCTGAGCCTGGTTCTGCTGGAGGTTTCTTCCTGTTAAAAGGGAGTTTTCCTTCCCACTGTAGCCAAGTGCTTGCTCACAGGGGGTCGTTTTGACCGTTGGGGTTTTACATAATTATTGTATGGCCTTGCCTTACAATATAAAGCGCCTTGGGGCAACTGTTTGTTGTGATTTGGCGCTATATAAAAAAATTGATTGATTGATTGATTGTCATGTTGAGGTGGCAGAGGGTTGTTGTCGGCAGCTGGGAAAAGTAACTAAAAAAGTAACTACTAATCCAACTTAGTTACTTTTACAATTGAGTAATCAGTAAAGTAACTAAGTTACTTTTTCAAGGAGTAATCAGTAATTGGATTACTTTTTCAAAGTAACTGTGGCAGCACTGCCTTTGACCCATAATGAGGTGTGAACAGCTGTGTGTCATTCCGATGGGAAACTGCACGAATGACTCATAATAAAAAATGTTGAAGTTGTGCTCAGCAGAGTTCCAGTCATGTGTTTAGAAACCATCAGCAGTCAAACAGCTGACAGAAGAATCCAAACCTGTGATTAGGGACTCGGTGAGGTGCGCAGGTTTGGACAGGTTGCACTTTGGTTGACGTGCTGCCGTGCACATAAAACATGTAAATAAACATTCCCAGCACAACCAGACAAATCTGAACCCGTTTACAATTTGTACTTCAGCAAAATGGACATTTTTTGTAAATTTTGCTTTAATTATTTCATCAAGTATTGACTTTTAAACCAAACTCTGAAAAAAAAGAGATAAAGTCTGAATGGAAACAGTTCATTTTGAACAAATCTTGCACAATCAAGGGCTGACTAAATACCTTTTTGCCCCATTGTATATAGCGCTTTTCCATCTACATCAGAAGCTCAAAGTGCTTTACAATGATGCCTCACATTCACCCATTCACATAGACACACACTGATGTCAGGCTGCTGCCATACAAGGCCTCACTACACACCGGGAGCAACAAGGGGATTAAGGACCTTGCCCAAGGGCCCTTAGTGATTTTCCAGTCAGGCTGGGATTTGAACCGAGGATCCTCTGGTCTCAAGCCCAACGCTTCACCACTAGACCATCACCTCCCGTAGTGTGCTAGTTTATGTTGTTTCTCTGAGTTAACTGGACTGGTTAGGTTCATTAAACATATTTCAGTCCTTATCCAGAAAAGGCATCTTCAGCAGTGGGAGACTGGAGTGTTTGTCCTCTGTGGGGACACTGATGTCTCAAAGAAAGTCCTAAAGAGTCGGAGGTGACTTGGGTTCAGGTGTGAGTTGCTGGTGTTCGTCAGTTCGTTAGAGGTGAGGTGAGAATGATCTTTGACTTTCTGTAGTGTTGATGAAAGGACAGAATTACGGGTGGAGAGGAGGCAGAGTCTCAGCACCACCACCCCTTCCAGCCCCGTTTAGAGGAGGGCGACTTTAACACCTCCCCCTGTCAAGTTTATCTACCTCTCTTTATCGCGCAACTGTGCATGAGCATCTCCCCGTCGTGATGAGCTCATCTCCACGGGGCGCAGTCGAATTGAGCTCCACTACTGAAGAAAAGCCACCGAACCCGCCGTCTTTACGTGAAGATAAGACGTGTCTTTTCAATTTAAAAAGACAAGACTTACATGTCCATGCTGTCTTTAAAGCAGAATATTGTCATTAGATGACACGGAGCTCAACTCGACAGAACAGGAAGCAACCAGGTCTAAAATTATTACACACGCGCACACACACACACACACACACACACACACAGTTTTTTTTCCACATGAATCAAGTCCTTTGCTGTGATCATATCTGATGTCAGTGACCCCAAACTTTTAAGACAGGCGCAATATGTGGGAACACTCTGGTAACGGGATCAACCACGCCCACAAATTAGACGTTAATGATCGTCATGGGCCTTTTTTTTAGTTTGGAGATCAAGTAGAAGTTCATCAATGATGGTCACCATTGATGTTCTTCCTTGGGAAATCTACAGACCTAAAGTAATCCCTGTGGATAAATCCACTCTAACCAACCCCCCACCCCAAATACTTAAAATACTTATTTTAGTAAATTTATCATATTAAATGAAGCATGCAAAATCACCAGTATTTAGGAAACATGATAAAACATTATTAGTCTTTCTTTAAAGCAGTTATTGGGATTATCCTGAGAAACATCTAAATGATATGTATTTAATCCAGTTGGTAAATGTTATTGGGTTGCAGCACTATGTGATGGGTGTTTAAAAAATAGTTACATACACTGTTAAGGTTAGGGGTCCAGACGGGACGGGACCGGCACTTGGCGATGGATGTAAATGCAAGCGAGCAAGAAACAGGACGAAATATGAATGAAAGGAGATTTATTAACACATGACACTGGTAAAAACAAACAGGATCTGGGGGAAATCCTGACATATGGGGAGGGTCCACTAGTTCTGGGGCCCACTGGTTTTTGGGTCCACTGGTCCTAACCCCTTTATATTATTTGATGGTGTATATTACAACCCAAAACTGATTTTAAAGTTGACAAATCAATGTAATACTTTCAAATAGCTAACAAACCAGATCCAGTTTTGTTCAGTTAAACATAAAACATGGTTCTGTTGACATGCACCATTAATCACCTTTAACTGTACTGTTGTCTACAAATCTGTTGAATTGAAAATCAACAAATGTCACCATAATTAATAGTCACACTTTTGTAACATCACTTAACCTACTTTAGTGCAACATATAGCCCACCATAAATGTAAAAACAACTTCAACATGCTCTCCTTAATACTAGGATGAGTGGACCCGAGGACGAGTGGGACGTTCCTGTTACATACACATGCTAATGTTAGTCTGTTAGCAATATTAACACCATGCAGATGGACCATTATTACTCACTAGTATCACATAAAGTCTGGATTGAAAAGATGTTCCTGCTAGTTTGGCTAGTGGGGAATTCCCTTTTGGCCGACCTGGTAGAGCCTTGGTCTTGAGTGCAAACAATCCGGTGTTCAAATCCCACCACCTTCCCTGCCACAAAAAATAAGGCCTCCGGTCACAAACTGGTGGTGTCGGCAGGAAAGGGGTGGGATTTGAACACTGGATTTTAATAATTTAATCATAACTAGTAAGAATGGATGTACACAGATGGACATGGATCAAATGGGTCAGAAATCAGGAAAGAGCACCAGGTCTTGTAAAATGTGCCATCAAAACAAAAACACATCACAATCCAGCAAAAAGCATGCAAGGACATGCATATAAAAACACGGCAAAAAAAAAAAAACCCATTTCCACAAAATTAATCAAAAAGAACAAACACAAAGGTGTAGCAGACCTTAAAGACTTTCTGGACAGTTGCTTTTCCTGCATAAAAATGAAGATAAATCGACTTTGTTTGGAGTTGGAGAAGGACACTGAAACAAAGACGGAAACAAACAAGCCAAGAACGTTCACGCTTGTTGAAACAAACAATAGGACAAATGATCTGTTGTGTTTAATAGGACACCAAATGATCACACAGATTTCCATCTTTTTTCACATATTACAAAAAGATCATTAGTAGCAGAAAGCTGCATTTTCAAAGTGCTCAGTCTTTTTGTCTTTTTTGTTTTAACTAACTGACAGACCTGGATGTGATGCTGGCAGTTTGTTTTTGAATCACATTGTCTTTCCAGCTGTTGTGTCTTTTGGTTCTAGTCCAACAGAATCAACAGGTTCCTCTGCTGTTCTTGCAGAACTTGATGTAAATGATGTGTTATCCTGAGATCCATCATCGGTGCCAGAACTGGTGGTGACGTCTTCCTCCTGCTGATCTAATGGTACCTGGAGGAACAGAGGAACCTCCAGCTGCTCTTTGGCCAGAAGACCTCTCTGGTCATCAACCCTGTAGCACTGAGCCCAAGTCAGCATCTCCAGAAACCCCTCCATGTTGCGGTTCTTACTGGGCAGGGCTGAGTTCTGTCTGTTGGTTTTGGTCATCTGGACTTCATGTTGCTTGGACTGGGTACTGCCTCAGTGGTGAGCTGGGATTACTGGTCTGGTCCCTTCCTTTACTTCCCTTTGCTACAACATAACATGATGCTAATGGGCAAATGCTAGAGTGAAAACTCGCTAATGGGCTAAAGGTTGCATAAAGCCCTGCTAGCATGACATAATGTGATGCTAATGAACTAATATTTGCACCGAAACTCTCTAACGAGCTAACATTAGCATTAGCATGAAAACATGCTAGCATCACATAACGTTCATGCTAACAGATCTACTGTCTTCATGAACTGACTGAGTGCTTCAAGTGTGAGCGAAAGGATTTATAATGTGCTTAAAAACACACAGTTACAATTTTACTAAGAAAAATCAAACTGCACATCTTCAGGTCATGATGCCTAGAAAAAAGAGAAGAGAATTTGTTTTTTGCTGGGCAGAATAACACACGTAACTAATTAACAAACGTAACAGATAACAGATTTCAACTCTAATCTGATGTGGACAGAAAGAAAAGGGGCGTTTTAATGTTTTGTTTTTGTGCAGGAGGCTGCAGACTCATTCAAATTCAAATGTTCCCTTAATCTGACACCATCAAAAGCTTCACTTCCACCCCAAATACTGTCAGCACATCAACCCCGAGCCCGCGGCGTGCCGCTTAATCCCGACCAATCCCACAAAGTCATCCTGCAGCGCCGAATCCTGCCAACACAGACACAGGACGTTACGCAACACTGTCTGTACTTACACAACACAAAAACCCCACACAAAACATCTTCATGGGCGTGGCCAGCCGCTGTGGAGCATCGAATAGACATCACGCTCTTACATCATCACAATCAAACCAATACTTTATTTAAATCACACTGACGTTGGGATTTGTTTAGGAAATGTTCAGTTCTTTTAAAAAACAAAAGTGATTTGAGACACACACACACACACACACACACACACAACTTGCTGTTGTGGTGAATAATTAAAAAAAAAAAACACTCAGATAACTGTTAACCCCCAAAACGTGAATCAGCTGCAAATCATGAATTATCTGCAAACCGTTAACTGCAAAATATCTGATCACAAACCCTATCACCGCGGGGTTCACAACAGCCGCTGAGGTGGGGAGGAGATCCACAAGCAGATGTCACTTCTGTTGTCAAGCACGCCGCCCCACTGCGGGTTAACAGAGCGAGAAGCTCCACCCCAAACAGACTTTTTAAAAACTCCCCTAGACCTTTATGATGTCATAAAACAAGTGTTAAGAAAGAAATCAAAGGAGTGTGAATTCTGCCCAACATGTTAGAAAAAGAGAAAGAAATTTCAGTTCACCAGCAGGATCTCGATGTCAAGGATCTTTTTATCGCAAAGTTTCACCGTAACTCTGTGTATCATCCAGGCTTCAAACAAACACACAAGCCAACACAATGTGAAACATTTATTTCAGCAAAATCAAATCACATTTTATTAGATTGGTGGCTGCTTGATTTATTTACCAGGGGGCAGTACAGCAGTTTGTAAAAAGTTTTTTTGTGCATAAATCTACGCTCTTACTCAGGTCACAGTTCCCAATGTGCTCAGTGTAACTGAAGAAATCCACAAACAATTAGAAAACAAGAAAATATTGAAATTGTTTTCACAAATTTTTAAAACAATGTAAAATAAACAGAACTGATCAAACATGCAGGGGGTCCAAGAGTTACAACATTAACCCAGAAAAACAAGCCAAACATTTGGAGTTACTGTATTTCCTGCACTTCATTAAAAAAAGTGTTTGTCTGATCCTGCGATATATATTTCAAAGCATCTTATATGCCAAACGTACTGCTTTTTCATCTATGTCCATGAGATGACAATGTCTATATGTGTCACAAGCTGTTCACTCTGGAGCAGAAGGTGGCAATAATGCACTATCAAGCTGAATGTCAACTTCCACAATAAAGAAGAAGAAGAAGTTAGGAAATTAATAAATCATGCTCTCAATCAGAAAGACTGTGCCCTTGAGAAAAAAAAAACAAAAAACGGGGGAATAACTTTCATAATAGTCAGAACTCCACTTGGCACGCTGTGGGACAGCCAGAAACACAATGAGGATGATGGCTAAGCTCAGGTATTGTTGTTTTAAAAAAGTCCATTTACATTTAGTGAGGTAAACATGTACACAAGAAGCAGCTTACTCTGGAGTTCTTTGTGCCTTGTACAATAGCATTAATAAACTCATTAACTTCTGCTCACAAACGCTGTGTTTGAATTATAACATCATAATGCACTGATTTAATTTATTTAGCATGAAGCGTTAGCACCATGTCTAGAAAATAGATTTTTATTCTCTTTTTTTGATGGATGTGACTCATATGTTCTTGACACATTCTTGGACAGATACAACAAATACTGCAATACAACATATCGTCCAGAAAATATGCTACGTACATCAATTAATTTGTATAAACCAGATATCCAGCTGCACAGGGTTGTTTTTCTTTATCTTTTTTGTCAAATAGCTTGACAGCAGCAGGACATCAGTCTTCTGTAAACTGGGACATCAGTGGGGACCCTGTGCATGCATCAAGCTTTAAGGTGACTTCTGATTTGGGCCTCATATAAATAAAATAAAATGTTCAAACTTGATTGTATCAGAAATGCCCGAGATCTTACTTATGTCCAAAACAGCTGAAGGAATAGAAGGTTTGTGGAATCCAGGGAATAACCTGGTGTTTACAGACCACCTGACGGTGCAGAGATCCTTCTGATCTCAGCCTGTGGAAAATTCTCGAAAACAATCAATTTGCTGGTTGTTTGGGTTTTTTATTTCTGTATGCAGCAGGGGTGTAGCCAGAAATAACTAAGGTGTGCCTGTGTGTGTGTGTGTGTGTGTGGGGGGGGGGGTTCCCATTTGTTTTTCCTCTACAGACACTTTAGGATCTAATGGAGTTATGCACATTATTATTTGATCTGTTTTAGTTTAACATGACATGCAGTGGTGTGCAAAGGTTTTAGGCATTCCAGAGTAATAATAAAAGTAACATTTACTGCCCCCCCCAACACACACAATTTTTTATTGGAATGCCAACACAAAGTCAGTTCCAACAAAAGTGGATATGTAAGCTATATTTTATTCCATAATAATAATAATAATGGGAGTGATATTGAACAGCTGTTTGAGGTTCAATCAACAAATAAACTCTGTTATCAAAGCAAGTTTTTCCAGCTTTGTCTTCTGGCTAAAGTCAAGCACTTCCTCAGTAGATGTGATCTTGAGACTGTCATTCATGCTTTCATCATCTCCAGAATTGATTATTGTAATGCACTTTATTCGGGCATTAATCAGTCGTCTCTTGCATGTCTCCAGTTGATGCAGAATGCTGCTGCTCATCTTTCAGACGTGAGCGTATTACTCCTGGCCTCTACTCACTCCACTGGCTTCCAGTTCCTTTTAGAATTGATTCTAAGATTTTTATTTTTATTTTTAAATCTATTTATGGCCTCACACCTCATTATGTCTGAAATTTTAACTTGGCACACTTACAGTAGGACATTACGAGCGTCTGGCCACTTTACTTAGATGTTCTGAGATCTACATATAAATTCTGGGGTGATTGTGCTTTTGCAGTAACTGGCCCCAGACTGTGGAACAAACGACCTCTCAGCTTACACACTATTCCTGACTGAGCAGGGTGACATGTTCTGATTTTATCTGCTGTTTTTACTTTGTTGTATGTGTGTTTTATTTTTATAAATCTGTGTTTTACTGTTAAACACTTTGGAGACCAGCTGGCTACTGTAAAGTGCTTTATAAATAAATGTTGACTGATTGATTGATTGATTGATTGAATAATGTCTTTGTAAGTGCACTGGCCAGTAGAATACCACACAAACACAGCTGGAAACGATCATACAACATTAAAGTAATTACATTTAACAATCATTTTAAGTCCCATTTTAGAAAATGGGACTTAAAATGATTCAGTGTTCACCACAGTTGCCTAGTGCTTGCTCTGGGGGTCGGCAGGGTTAATATGGAGTGACTTGGGCCAAGTTTGTTGTGATTTGGCGCTTTACACATAACATACTTATACATGAATTGAAATGTAATTGAATATTGAAGTGTATGTCTGTGTTGATATGTAGTGTGTTGTGAATTTGTGTATATGTTGTTATGACTGTCATAATTGTTGGACTCATTCTAGCAGGGGTGGGCGTTGATAAGCTTTGTTTCTGCCCACACCCTTTCGGACTCACAGGCTTGTTTCTATAACATTCATATTATTGGTATGTTTCTGTTCTTTCGGATTTCTGTGTGTGCCGAATAAATCCATTCATTCATTCATTCATTCAAAAAATAGTCTTTGAGGTCCTGCGACTTACATACCAAAAGAATCACACATAAAAGAACCCAATTTTCATATTGATTATCATCAAAGTTGAAATTCATCACACATTTGATTTATTTATAAAAATTGATCAGGTTTCCATAATCCTTTATGCTTTTATGATACATTAAATGTGCTCAAATCATTTGCACAGTATATGTAACAGTCATGTTGACAAAAATAAAATAAAATGACAAAGCTTTGATCCACATATTGGCATAATAGATGTACAACTCTAATGCTTCACCACAGGAGTCAAATGCTTTATTTTAAATATTTTATTTATGAATTAAATATTATTATTATTATCATCTTACCATTGAAGAAAGGATTTTCGACAGCCTTTGCCGTTAGTTCTGGTTGAGAGCAGAGCTTCTCAGTGCTAAAACTGATCAGTAAAATAATATCAATAACTGGAACACTGGCACTTTGGAACACTGGGAGGTCAAAGGACTGAGGACGGCAGAGAAACAGTTTGGTTCAGAATAATGCTCAGTGTATGATTATTTCACATCTAAGGGCTGTAATTTTGACTATTTTTTACTGTTTGCATCATTTAAAAGCCTCAAATGCCCCACCTGCCCAATCAGAAATGGTACTAGTGCCTCCCCAGGAAGGAATGAACTGAAAAAAGCTCTCAAAGGATGGAGTTTCTGGAAAGTGGCTCCTCTCCACCACCTTGCATGCACACACGGTGACGTGGGCCATCACTGCTGTCTCTTTATAAACATGAGGGGGGCAAAGGTTTTAGGGGCGGAGCTGACAAGCACTACACAGCCAAGGAACTTTGATTGTACTTGCACAGGACTGCATTTACAGCACTAAATCTCCATACAGAAACAGACACAGGCCTTGATATGAATGTTTAAAATGTCACATACAGCAGCTTTAACCCACTGCATCATCCACTTATCTTCACAACAAACCACATCAGAAAACATCTTGTACCTCTGGATCCCACCTGGATCCACAGGAAATCTTACATATTCATAGATATAGCTGTATGAAAAAGTTTGGGCACCCCTGATAATTTTCATGATTTTCCTTTATAAATCATTGGTTGTCTGGATCAGAAATTTCAGTTAAATATATCATATAGCAGACGAACACACTGATATTGGAGAGGTGAAATGAAATTTCTAGTATTTACAGAAAGTGTGCAATAATTATTTAGACAAAATTGGGCAGGTTCATAGATTTGGGCACCCTTGTCATTTTATTGATTTGAATACATTTAGCACTAATTATTGGAACAAAAAATTGGTTTGTTAAGCTCATTGACCCTTGACCTCCTTACACAGGTCAATCCAATCATGAGAAAGGGTATTTAAGGTGGCCATTTGCAAATGTTTCCCCTCTTTGCATCTCTTCTAATGAGTGGCAACATGGGAACCTCTAAACAACTCTCAAATGACCTGAAAATAAAGATTGTTCAACATCATGGTTTAGGGGAAGGATACAAAAAGCTATCTCAGAGATTTCAGCTGTCAGTTTCCACTGTGAGGAACATAGTGAGGAAATGGAAGACCACAGACACAGTACTAGTTAAGGCTCAAAGTGGCAGGCCAAGAAAAATCTCAGATAAGCTGAAGCAAAGGATGGTGAGAACAGTCATAGTCAACCCACAGACCTGCTCCAAAGACCTACAACATGATCTTGCTGCAGATAGTGTCTCTGTGCATCGTTCAACTATACAGCGCACTTTGCACAAAGAGATGCTGTATGATGCTGTAATGCAGAGGAAGCCTTTTCTGCATACATGCCACAAAGAGTCGCTTGAGGTATGCTAAAGCACATTTGCACAAGCCAGCTTCATTTTGGAATAAAGTGCTGTGGAATGATTAAACTAAAATTGAGTTATTTGGACATAACAAGGGGCGGTATGCAAAAAGAACACAGCATTTACCTACAGTAAAATTTGGAGGTGGTTCCATCATGCTGTGGGGCCAGTGCAGGTACTGGGAATCTTGTTAAAGTTGAGGGCCACATGGGTTCCAGTCAATATCAGCAGATTCTTGAGAACAATGTTCATGAATCAGTGACAAAGTTGAATTTGTGTCGGGGCTGGATCTTTCAACAAGACAACGACTCTAAACACTGCTCAAAATCTACTAAGGCAGAGGAACAAGTCCAACGTTCTGGAATGACCATCTCAGTCCCCAGACCTGAATATTATTGAAAATCTGTGGTGTGATTTTAAGCGGGCTGTCCATGCTCAGAAACCAACAAACCTGATATGTTTTGTAAAGAATAATGGACCAAAATACCTTCAACCAGAATCCAGACTCTCATTGGAAGCTATAGGAAGCATTTAGAGGCTGTTATTTCTGCAAAAGGAGGATCTACTAAATATTGATGTATTTTTTCTGTTGGGGTGCCCAAATGTATGCACCTGCTTAATTTTGTCTAAATAATTATTGCACACTTTCTGTAAATCCTATAAACTTTATTTGACTTCTCAAATATCACTGTGTTTGTCTGCTATATGAGATATTTAACTGAAATTACTGATCCAGACAACCAATGATTTATAAAGGAAAATCATGGAAATTATCAGGGGGGCCCAAATTTTTACATACAACTGTATGTCTCATTGTTATGTAGTTATGGGATTAAAAACAACTACAATGGTGACAAAGGCCAATTTCACATTGCTCTAATTTTGGTCTAAAGAGATCCAAATTATTGGTTGAGTTAATAGCTTTTAAGAAAGAAACAGTCTGCACCATGTATCATGCTTCATAAGCAAGTTATGGGGTAACATTTGGAAATAGCTGCCAGGAGCTCTTGCTTGCCTCTACTGGTGGTTGGCTCTCACTGCGGTATTGTATCACTTCCTGTTCCGGAGCACAGCGGTGTTTTTCTGTATCTGTTAGCTGTTTAATCTGCGCAGTTAGATTGATCTAGTTATCTAGATTACGATTTGTTTCCCAGTGTAATCTTTACGTGCCTTAACTAAAGCACTCATTCTGCTGAATCACCTCTAAATTATTTACACATTATTCACTTTGCGTGTTTTTAGGAATCCGCTAGCTTAGCGTAGCTGCTAGCTCTTAGCCGATTTAGCATGGCGGCTTCTCCTGTCTCTCCCGCACTTTTCTGCTCTGGGTGTGAAATGTTTAGTTATTCCTCGGCCTCCTTTAGCAGTAATGGTACTTGTAATAAGTGTAGCTTATTCGTAGCTTTGGAGGCCAGGCTGGGCGAATTGGAGACTCGGCTCCGCACCGTGGAAAATTCTACAGCTAGCCAGGCCCCTGTAGTCGGTGCGGACCAAGGTAGCTTAGCCGCCGTTAGTTCCCCTCTGGCAGATCCCGAGCAGCCGGGAAAGCAGGCTGACTGGGTGACTGTGAGGAGGAAGCGTAGCCCTAAACAGAAGCCCCGTGTACACCGCCAACCCGTTCACATTTCTAACCGTTTTTCCCCACTCGACGACACACCCGCCGAGGATCAAACTCTGGTTATTGGCGACTCTGTTTTGAGAAATGTGAAGTTAGCGACACCAGCAACCATAGTCAATTGTCTTCCGGGGGCCAGAGCAGGCGACATTGAAGGAAATTTGAAACTGCTGGTTAAGGCTAAGCGTAAATTTGGTAAGATTGTAATTCACGTCGGCAGTAATGACACCCGGTTACGCCAATCGGAGGTCACTAAAATTAACATTAAATCGGTGTGTAACTTTGCAAAAACAATGTCGGACTCTGTAGTTTTCTCTGGGCCCCTCCCCAATCAGACCGGGAGTGACATGTTTAGCCGCATGTTCTCCTTGAATTGCTGGCTGTCTGAGTGGTGTCCAAAAAATGAGGTGGGCTTCATAGATAATTGGCAAAGCTTCTGGGGAAAACCTGGTCTTGTTAGGAGAGACGGCATCCATCCCACTTTGGATGGAGCAGCTCTCATTTCTAGAAATCTGGCTAATTTTCTTAAATCCTCCAAACCGTGACTATCCAGGGTTGGGACCAGGAAGCAGAGTTGTAGTCTTACACACCTCTCTGCAGCTTCTCTCCCCCTGCCATCCCCTCATTACCCCATCCCCGTAGAGACGGTGCCTGCTCCCAGACTACCAATAACCAGCAAAAATCTATTTAAGCATAAAAATTCAAAAAGAAAAAATAATATAGCACCTTCTACTGCACCACAGACTAAAACAGTTAAATGTGGTCTATTAAACATTAGGTCTCTCTCTTCTAAGTCCCTGTTGGTAAATGATATAATAATTGATCAACATATTGATTTATTCTGCCTAACAGAAACCTGGTTACAGCAGGATGAATATGTTAGTTTAAATGAGTCAACACCCCCGAGTCACACTAACTGTCAGAATGCTCGTAGCACGGGCCGGGGCGGAGGATTAGCAGCAATCTTCCATTCCAGCTTATTAATTAATCAAAAACCTAGACAGAGCTTTAATTCATTTGAAAGCTTGTCTCTTAGTCTTGTCCATCCAAATTGGAAGTCCCAAAAACCAGTTTTATTTGTTATTATCTATCGTCCACCTGGTCGTTACTGTGAGTTTCTCTGTGAATTTTCAGACCTTTTGTCTGACTTAGTGCTTAGCTCAGATAAGATAATTATAGTGGGCGATTTTAACATCCACACAGATGCTGAGAATGACAGCCTCAACACTGCATTTAATCTATTATTAGACTCTATTGGCTTTGCTCAAAAAGTAAATGAGTCCACCCACCACTTTAATCATATCTTAGATCTTGTTCTGACTTATGGTATGGAAATAGAAGACTTAACAGTATTCCCTGAAAACTCCCTTCTGTCTGATCATTTTTTAATAACATTTACATTTACTCTGATGGACTACCCAGCAGTAGGGAATAAGTTTCATTACACTAGAAGTCTTTCAGAAAGCGCTGTAACTAGGTTTAAGGATATGATTTCTTCTTTATGTTCTCTAATGCCATATAACAACACAGTGCAGAGTAGCTACCTAAACTCTGTAAGGGAGATAGAGTATCTCGTCAATAGTTTTACATCCTCATTGAAGACAACTTTGGATGCTGTAGCTCCTCTGAAAAAGAGAGCTTTAAATCAGAAGTGTCTGACTCCATGGTATAACTCTCAAACTCGTAGCTTAAAGCAGATAACCCGTAAGTTGGAGAGGAAATGGCGTCTCACTAATTTAGAAGATCTTCACTTAGCCTGGAAAAAGAGTCTGTTGCTCTATAAAAAAGCCCTCCGTAAAGCTAGGACATCTTTCTACTCATCACTAATTGAAGAAAATAAGAACAACCCCAGGTTTCTTTTCAGCACTGTAGCCAGGCTGACAAAGAGTCAGAGCTCTATTGAGCTGAGTATTCCATTATCTTTAACTAGTAATGAGTTCATGACTTTCTTTGCTAACAAAATTTTAACTATTAGAGAAAAAATTACTCATAACCATCCCAAAGACGTATCGTTATCTTTGGCTGCTTTCAGTGATGCCGGTATTTGGTTAGACTCTTTCTCTCCGATTGTTCTGTCTGAGTTATTTTCATTAGTTACTTCATCCAAACCATCAACATGTTTATTAGACCCCATTCCTACCAGGCTGCTCAAGGAAGCCCTACCATTATTTAATGCTTCGATCTTAAATATGATCAATCTATCTTTGTTAGTTGGCTATGTACCACAGGCTTTTAAGGTGGCAGTAATTAAACCATTACTTAAAAAGCCATCACTTGACCCAGCTATCTTAGCTAATTATAGGCCAATCTCCAACCTTCCTTTTCTCTCAAAAATTCTTGAAAGGGTAGTTGTAAAACAGCTAACTGATCATCTGCAGAGGAATGGTCTATTTGAAGAGTTTCAGTCAGGTTTTAGAATTCATCATAGTACAGAAACAGCATTAGTGAAGGTTACAAATGATCTTCTTATGGCCTCGGACAGTGGACTCATCTCTGTGCTTGTTCTGTTAGACCTCAGTGCTGCTTTTGATACTGTTGACCATA
This sequence comes from Thalassophryne amazonica, assembly GCF_902500255.1. Lineage (NCBI taxonomy): Eukaryota > Metazoa > Chordata > Actinopteri > Batrachoidiformes > Batrachoididae > Thalassophryne > Thalassophryne amazonica. Next base: position 612,817 of record NC_047115.1, on the reverse strand, counting down.
AAATTTTATTACAGAGATTAGAGCATGCCATAGGTATTAAAGGCACTGCGCTGCGGTGGTTTGAATCATATTTGTCTAATAGATTACAATTTGTTCATGTAAATGGGGAATCTTCTTCACAGACTAAAGTTAATTATGGAGTTCCACAAGGTTCTGTGCTAGGACCAATTTTATTCACTTTATATATGCTTCCCTTAGGCAGTATTATTAGACGGTATTGCTTAAATTTTCATTGTTACGCAGATGATACCCAGCTTTATCTATCCATGAAGCCAGAGGACACACACCAATTAGCTAAACTGCAGGATTGTCTTACAGACATAAAGACATGGTTGACCTCTAATTTCCTGCTTTTAAACTCAGATAAAACTGAAGTTATTGTTCTTGGCCCCACAAATCTTAGAAACATGGTGTCTAACCAGATCCTTACTCTGGATGGCATTACCCTGACCTCTAGTAATACTGTGAGAAATCTTGGAGTCATTTTTGATCAGGATATGTCATTCAAAGCGCATATTAAACAAATATGTAGGACTGCTTTTTTGCATTTACGCAATATCTCTAAAATCAGAAAGGTCTTGTCTCAGAGTGATGCTGAAAAACTAATTCATGCATTTATTTCCTCTAGGCTGGACTATTGTAATTCATTATTATCAGGTTGTCCTAAAAGTTCCCTAAAAAGCCTTCAGTTAATTCAAAATGCTGCAGCTAGAGTGCTGACGGGGACTAGAAGGAGAGAGCATATCTCACCCATATTGGCCTCTCTTCATTGGCTTCCTGTTAATTCTAGAATAGAATTTAAAATTCTTCTTCTTACTTATAAGGTTTTGAATAATCAGGTCCCATCTTATCTTAGGGACCTCGTAGTACCATATCACCCCAATAGAGCGCTTCGCTCTCAGACTGCAGGCTTACTTGTAGTTCCTAGGGTTTGTAAGAGTAGAATGGGAGGCAGAGCCTTCAGCTTTCAGGCTCCTCTCCTGTGGAACCAGCTCCCAATTCAGATCAGGGAGACAGACACCCTCTCTACTTTTAAGATTAGGCTTAAAACTTTCCTTTTTGCTAAAGCTTATAGTTAGGGCTGGATCAGGTGACCCTGAACCATCCCTTAGTTATGCTGCTATAGACGTAGACTGCTGGGGGGTTCCCATGATGCACTGTTTCTTTCTCTTTTTGCTCTGTATGCACCACTCTGCATTTAATCATTAGTGATCGATCTCTGCTCCCCTCCACAGCATGTCTTTTTCCTGGTTCTCTCCCTCAGCCCCAACCAGTCCCAGCAGAAGACTGCCCCTCCCTGAGCCTGGTTCTGCTGGAGGTTTCTTCCTGTTAAAAGGGAGTTTTTCCTTCCCACTGTAGCCAAGTGCTTGCTCACAGGGGGTCGTTTTGACCGTTGGGGTTTTACATCATTATTGTATGGCCTTGCCTTACAATATAAAGCGCCTTGGGGCAACTGTTTGTTGTGATTTGGCGCTATATAAAAAAAAATTGATTGATTGATTGATTAACATATGTCATATGTCACTGAATCCAATGACTGTCAACCTTGTTTGATCTTTAGTTTGGAGATTAAACATCCAGCAACATCAAAACTGTTACATTTATTATTCCTGTTAGGTAGACCAGTAATTTTCATCACTTTTTACCAAAATTGGGCCAACTTTAAATCTTGACCCCTGTGGAAACAAACTACTTTTGCTGTTTTTACCCCAGAACATTCAGCCATAGACAGTCCAAACTATACCTTTTTGGAATCTTTATGATCAGACAAATAATGTGGTATACTGACCCCCCCACCTAAGCTACCACCCTACATGGCCACCATACATTTGTATAGACATGGTACACTGAGGCTGGATTGTAAAAAAGTGGTACCAAAGACCTGCTAGGCCTGTGGACTAATATAGCAAAGGTTTTCATAACAACTGGTAATGACCTCATCAGCTCTGCAGTGGAGATAAAGTGTTCAACATCTGTTTCTGATCACCTTGTCGGGGGTAAGTGTACGGGGTTGTTCATGATGCTTGTATCAGGATTTGCAGCCTCACGTGATTATTTATAAAGTGCTTTGGCTCCAAGTGTCTGACAAACGGTGTCACGCTGCATTTAAAGTGCTCAGCACCCTGCAGCAACTGACGTGACGTCATGATGAAGCTGTGGATACGACCATAAAAGGATTGCACTGCTGAACGCTCGCTCACTGCTCCGCGTGCTCCGGTGATCCTTCAGTTTGGCTCCTGGATCCTCCGCAGTTGCATCTCCTGCTCTCATTCTGTGGTCATTTTGTAACAGGAAATTTTGTAGCAGGAAATTCTCCTCTTCTAAAACTGAAAGTGGACCTCATCATTGACACATTTGAGACGTCAGGTGACGTAGCATATATAAACCTGATGCACCTCTGTGACTGTGTCACTTGCTACTGTTGCATTGTTGAGAAACAGAGGTTATTGAAACAGACATTTAAAAATTCTGGATTGTTTTTGGGACCATGACCTTTGACTTTGGCCCCAAAATCTAATCACCTCTAGATATGCATCCAGGTAATATTCACACTAAATTTGAAGGAAGCTCATCCAGCTGTTTCTGAGTTATCTTGTATAAACACACACACACACACACTTGCCCGTGAAAGCAATTTCCTACTGTTGCCACATCGTAGACACACAGAGTAAAGATCCCATGAAACTCTGCTGGACCAAAGTCATAACCAGAAACACGTCCAAGTGGCAGGTGATGACCTCACGCCCATAAACGCTAAAGCACTGCCAAGGGTGTCAAACTGCCCCCTGCTGGAAGTCAACCAGATCAGCTCTGTCTCAGCCTCTAGTGGCCTTCAAGTCAGCCTTGAGTAACAGCTGGGGTATGATGACCAGACATCGCTCTGGAGCCTGAAGATAACTTCATCATGTCTCTGCACAGGATGGATCAAGACTGGTGGATTGTGAACAGAGTCTCTGATGTCTTTCCAGTGAATGCTGGTGTTCTTCAGGGATATGTTCTGGTTCCTCCTCTGTTCAGTGATTGCATGGACATGGAGCTGGGAAGGGTTGTTGAGACGTGTGGTGTGGGTGCTGTTTCTGGTGAGGAAAGGTTTACTGACCTCGACTGCTTGGACGATGCAGTGACCTTTGTGGAATTTGAGATCAACACTAAGATCCAGGCCTTCAATGACTTCAGAGAAAGTCATTTATCCTGGCAGTGAGATTGCAAAACACCTGGGATGACCTTATGAGGTCATGAGGTGTCTGGACACAATGTGTTTGGGGATATCGGTGTCTTGGCAGGACAACGAAGGTCCAAGTCTTTAGGGGAGTCCTGGTGCTTCCTGTTTTGTTGTATGATTGTAAGGCAACAACTAATGTCATTGGTACTCTGTCTCTGTGGAGGTTTCCTGTGTATCACTGTCAAAGAAATAGTTACTTCAGCAGATTCACTGTGGCCAAGTGGTGCATTTTATTTTATTCTCAGACTCAGACTCAGACTCACTTTTATTGTCACTCGACCCTTACAAGCAGAAGGAGATGCAGTTTCTCCAGGTCTTGGTGTAGTTAACTGGGACAATTTTTTTTAACCTAACCTATTGTATAAACTTTTGCAATATAAACTTTTTCAATGTACAATATGTGCACCCCTGTGGTCATAGAATATATATACAGGGCACAGGGTCAGCAACAGCAGCAGTGTTAGAGTATTAAGAAGGTGACAATGTGCATGTAGAACAATGTTCACAGTTTGGTGGTGGATGTTGAACTGTTCAACAGTCTGACAGCATTCGGGTAGAAGCTGTTTTTCAGTCTGGATGTTTTTGCCTGGATGCTGCACAGCCTCCTTCCAGAGAGAAGAGGTGTGAACAGACTGTGCGCAGGGTGGGCGGAGTCTCGGAGGATGCAGGTGGTTCCAGCAGGCAGCTTCCTCAGTGTTGAGGAAAGTGGAAATGGCCAAGGACACGCCCACATTTTACCTGGATGCTGAAGATAGACAGTTTCTTTTTAATGGTGGTGATGTTCTGGTTGTCTTTGTGGGTGGTTGCCATCCAAAGTACAAATCGGTCTGTAGCATCATGGATGTGTCGGTGCACAGCACCTGACCTGATCATGTAACTCTGGCAGCAGATGTGATGAGGAAACAATGTGATGTCTCTGGCACCGGAACAGTGCTGGTTATTTTCAAGCCTTGGCGACATCAACATCTAAGAGGCACGTTGATGAGGGACACAGAGACGCAGTCCATCTGATCCTCTGAGGGGGAGGCGAGTCTAAAGTTACAGCGGGTCATTTATGTCACGAGTCCACGAGGTCACGTCGTCTCCATTACCGTCTGTGAGAAACACCAACAGAAAGGAGGCCTTTTGAGTTAGTTTCAGCAAATGCGATGAAATAAACCAAAGAAAATCATCTTACTGAGGGCAGTCATTTAATTTAATGTTGTGATTTGGTGCTATATAAATGAAAATAAATTGAAATTGAATGATACATAATTATTCCTAATTATTATTATTATACATCAATGTCTGTGCAAAAATCTGCACTTTTACCATAAAACACAGACCATATTGGCCTCTCTTCATTGGCTTCCTGTTCATTCTAGAATAGAATTTAAAATTCTTCTTCTTACTTATAAGGTTTTGAATAATCAGGTCCCATCTTATCTTAGGGACCTCGTAGTACCATATCACCCCAATAGAGCGCTTCGCTCTCAGACTGCAGGCTTACTTGTAGTTCCTAGGGTTTGTAAGAGTAGAATGGGAGGCAGAGCCTTCAGCTTTCAGGCTCCTCTCCTGTGGAACCAGCTCCCAATTCAGATCAGGGAGACAGACACCCTCTCTACTTTTAAGATTAGGCTTAAAACTTTCCTTTTTGCTAAAGCTTATAGTTAGGGCTGGATCAGGTGACCCTGAACCATCCCTTAGTTATGCTGCTATAGACGTAGACTGCTGGGGGGTTCCCATGATGCACTGTTTCTTTCTCTTTTTGCTCTGTATGCACCACTCTGCATTTAATCATTAGTGATTGATCTCTGCTCCCCTCCACAGCATGTCTTTTTCCTGGTTCTCTCCCTCAGCCCCAACCAGTCCCAGCAGAAGACTGCCCCTCCCTGAGCCTGGTTCTGCTGGAGGTTTCTTCCTGTTAAAAGGGAGTTTTTCCTTCCCACTATCGCCAAGTGCTTGCTCACAGGGGGTCGTTTTGACCGTTGGGGTTTTTACGTAATTATTGTATGGCTTTTGCCTTACAATATAAAGCGCCTTGGGGCAACTGTTTGTTGTGATTTGGCGCTATATAAAAAAATTGATTTGATTTGACTTGTTGGACATATCTGCGGCCTTAGTGCACTTTCTGCCTGCACGCTGAGGCTTTTGGGAAATCCCAGGAATAAATGTCTTTTTAAAATATATTTTGAATTTATTTCGGGGGAGATTTTTTATTTGTAACACTCACTCACTCACACATTTTCACCTGCTTGTCTGGGATCAGGTCGCGGGGTACTTATAACACTGCTCCTTTATTTCACACATTTAATAGTTTTTTCTTATTTTCCTGAAAAATATGATTTTATTTAACAAATTCAGTAAAATTCGTACAGTTCGCACGTGCAGTGAAACGATGGCACAAAATTAACAGAAGGTGAAAATACTTTTATACAGAAGAATATAAATTACACTGATAAAATGTCAGAAATTTATAACATGTTGCAATAAATGAGTTCAGCTGGCGAGCTCAGGAAATGATGTCATCACGCCTCGCCTTCCAAAGAAGCTCACATTATCAAGAAGTGGAAGTGAAGGCGTGTACACATACATATAGAGAAACACATACACATGAATCATTGATAGCAGCAACACCAATGATATCATACAGACAGAAAGGGTGAGATGCTGGCACTCGCACCATCCTCCCGTTTTAATCACAGAAAATGACCCAACATGGAGGCAGTGACTGTCAGAGCTGCACTTAGGGGAAACACAGTGAATCAGAAGCTATATCTGCAGAATATAAGAAATATGTAAGAAATAGTTTTCAGACAAAAGCAGGCAGGTTGATCAAATACCAGGTAGCACCTCAGCTAACTTTAGCAGCTAATCAGCTATCTCAGTTAGCTAGCATGTTGCTAGTGAACAAACGTGTGTTTTGTTGTTGTTGTTTTTTTAAAGCAGATAATGTATTCCGTTAATACATTATCTGCTAACATCTGGCTGCTATCCAGCTATTGATTTATTTTTTTTCTTTGACATTTCTTAGCTATTTGCACAAGATTCTCAACACTGGAAAAAGCTGAAATTAACCACGACGCCAAAATGAAATTCACACACATTACATTGCTGTAATGGATATGTCACCTTTAAACTGGTGAAGCAGAAGAACCACTTTCTCATTGTCACTGAATATTTAGACATTTGTGTTGTTTGCAAACAGAGAAATGTATCAGAAAAACATCGTGGGTACTGGATATTATCAGAGAAATGTATCAGAAAAACATCGTGGGTACTGGATATTATCAGAGAAATGTATCAGAAAAACATCGTGGGTACTGGATATTATCAGAGAAATGTATCAGAAAAACATCGTGGGTACTGGATATTATCAGAGAAATGTATCAGAAAAACATCGTGGGTACTGGATATTATCAGAGAAATGTATCAGAAAAACATCGTGGGTACTGGATATTATCAGAGAAATGTATCAGAAAAACATCGTGGGTACTGGATATTATCAGAGAAATGTATCAGAAAAACATCGTGGGTACTGGATATTATCAGAGAAATGTATCAGAAAAACATCGTGGGTACTGGATATTATCAGAGAAATGTATCAGAAAAACATCGTGGGTACTGGATATTATCAGAGAAATGTATCAGAAAAACATCGTGGGTACTGGATATTATCGGAGAAATGTATCAGAAAAACATCGTGGGTACTGGATATTATCGGAGAAATGTATCAGAAAAACATCGTGGGTACTGGATATTATCAGAGAAATGTATCAGAAAAACATCGTGGGTACTGGATATTATCAGAGAAATGTATCAGAAAAACATCGTGGGTACTGGATATTATCAGAGAAATGCCAAATGGAGGAAAGATGAGGACCTTGTGTGAAGGACAGAACAGACGGATCGAATTTTCAGTCCTGTTATCCAAATCATTCCAAGCATTCGGTATTAGATTACACAGCAACATTCCTGTCCAGGACTAGAGAGAGAGAAAGAGAAAGAGAGAGAACGCGTCCTGTTCCCAGCCGCGTAAACACATCGTGTTTTATGGTAACGATGACTCAAACTTACTAGAACTTGTGTTTACATCAATTAATCTAGACTGCATTAATTTTGTCCTGCAAATAAACACGACAAAAACACTTTGTTAGTTACGCGATTAGCGAAGAAACCTGCTGATTTTCTGTGTGCCACCAAACAGACAGAGGGCGCTGTTTGACCAGTGAAAGAAATTTATTCCAAACCAATTTTCGGTAAACATATGATTCAAAACTGCAAGATAGCAAAACGTTTTTTAAATAATTATTTATTTTCTGCATTTAAAATAGAGTTGTGGATCATTTTCTAGCCTCTGTGGTTCAAGGGCATTTTCTTGATTTTACCATATCTTCAGCAGTTCCCCTCTTTAGCCACTTGCATATACTATACTGTATAATGGTCATGTGTTGCACATCAAAATGTTCAGAATTGTCTCAGCTTTCTAAATGTGAGATGTATATTTATCTACAACACGATATAAAGACGTAAGTTGAAAATATGAAATGCATTTTTAGAAATTCTTCCGGTCTTTATAGAAAATACACCATTACTTGTGAGTTTTAGAAATAGGTTTACCAAAGTCTTTGATTCACAAATGTAGTGCAATGTGTAAAAAATAAAAAATAAAAAAAATTCAGTGTAATAAATCCACAATTCCTTTGCTTACATGACAGTGTTTCAAGTTGCTGGGAAAGTTCTTTTGAGCATTTACTGTCAGGTTTAACTAAGAATTGCAGACAGACACACTGCAGCAATGTGCAGGGAAGAACATACACATTGATGTTGCGGGACCATGTGATCTTCTTCAGCCTCTAGGATTGGCTCTGAGTGACAGATCAGCTGAAGGGCAGATGGAAATTATAACACAGAACTATACTTTCAGGAAGTGGTTGAATGGAGTCTCTGTGTCATTCAGTTGTGAATGTATTAATAGAAATATAATGAAAAGTTGATCTGGCTGTGTGGACATCAAGAACTTAAAAACCAAATTAAAGTAGGGAAACCTCACCACACTGGGGTTTTATCCACTCAGGGATCTGGACTCAGCTCATTGACATAATTTGCTTTGAGAATTGATTCTGAACACAATAATTTAATTAATTTAATTTAATTTAATTAGCTTATAATGCACCAAATCACAGTAAAAGCTGTCTCAAGGCGCCTGACATAAAACAAGTCAACATATAATTGAATAAATAATTCAAAATGAATAAAAATTCAAATACATAAATAAAAACAGAAGTAAAAAAATAAAATAATAATTTTATAAAATAAAAATAAAGCAGTCACAATAAAATTCTGACTGCTGAGTATCTGCAACAAGACTCATGTGCTGAGAAACCACCAATTCCCAGTTATAGCTTCCATCCATTGACATGATGTAACATCATCAGTTTATTAACATTATTTGTGGTTTTGTTAATTATTGCTCAGCTACGATTTTCCTTATATTAACATTTGTTGGGAATTTGAATAGTTGTGCAAGCAAATGCTAGTTAGCACCTCGCTAACACATTTAAGGATTAACATTTACTGTGATTCTGATTAGTCACTTAGCCACACAATAGTTAGCAACTCATCTTAAACATGAGCTTGAAGCTGGGGAGGCCAACCCCGCAGCCCCAAACAGCCCAGCAGCTACAGGCCAGTAGCACTGATGTGTCTCACTTGATGAAGATTCTGGAGCTGCTGGTCCATGCTCTCCTGAGGTTCCTGGTGGGATCATCAATGGACCCAGTGCAGTTCACCTGCCAGCCTGGCATTGGGGCTGGAGAAGCCTTGGAGCACTGATATGTTTTTTTTGTGGTTTTTTTTTTTTTTTTGCTTTTATTTCTCCATGTGTTCATCACCGGGAGGTGTTGAACTGGAGCTGTCAGGGGAGGACCTTCACCTAACATCCGGGATCGTGGACAGTCTTGTTGCTAATGACCTCACTGACCTTGCTGACCTGACTGTTTTAATCTGGAGTAGGTGTTTTGATGCTATTCACTGAGATCTGTGACAGTCCCCACAGTCTTGTGTTCCTGTGCGCTCTGATCTGGCTGCAGCCTGATGAGAAAATAATGATTCCATGGAAAAGCTGCTTATGTAACACTCTCGCACTCCCTGCCAAGTTGTGCCACTAAACCAGGATCTCATAAAAACACTAAGTGGACCTCTGAAAGCCTCCGAGCCACAGGCAAGCAACCAGACTCTGCTGAAACAGAACCAGTCTCATCTGCCAGTTTGCTTTGAAATGATAAAAAATATGAATGCGGTTCAGGCTACAACCTGAATTTACCAGAACACATTCTTTAATTGTAGAACCTCACAGACAGGACCTCCATCAGAAAACAGCTGCTGTGGCTCATGAGGATGAGACTGATTTGATGCAAACACGCTGGGAACACTTGAACTACAAGGTAGAAAATTTGAGAAGAATCTGTTTAATTGTAGAAAAATCTGTTTAATGAGATTTTTGTTTTCTTTTGTTTTATGACAGATTCTTTTGTTAAGTATGTGCGTGTGCGCATCAAATAAAAATGAATTCATTCATTCAGATAGTTGGTTGTCATGACGATGTGTCACCGCCTCAGTGTGAATGCAGTCAGGAAAGGCTGCACCTGTGACATACGACGTACTGCAGGAGACGGTGATGAGGCCCCGATCCAGATCAGCGGGAAGCTCGTGGTTCTGTGCAGCACTTCGGAATTCTTTGTTACCCAAAATAACATGAATGATGGACCCGTCCAGCAGCATGGGTGAGCCTCCTGCAGCTGGGCGCAACTGATCCAGTTAACCTCCCAAACTTCAGGTGTTTCTACACTCACTTCCAGCAACTCGTCCACACATCCATTTGCAGCACCTGAAGCTGGACCTGGGAAGTGTGTTGATTTAGCAGAGATAAACTGCGTGGGAACAACGGATGTTGGACGGTTTGTGACACCAGCCTGCTGAGACCCGTGAGGGGATTTGACTGGGTGAGCTTTGCCCACCCAGCTAATTTAATTAGCTTATAATGTGCCAAATCACAGCAAAAGCTGTCTCAAGGTGCCTTTAATTGTACATTAACCGGGCTTAACGGATCAAGCTACTGATAGATGCTAAAAGTGCTAACACCATTAGCACACAACTTCAAATATGAAGAGAATTTCACTAATTTTGCAGCAGGGACATCTTAGAAGATCCATTAGGATGTTTCACCACAATAAGACAGATTATTACAGGTGTTTGTGAAAAAATACTGAGCTAGTATACAGCTAGCAGCTGCCGTCACTGAAAGTGACCAGGCCGTGAATAACTTTACTGAACAGAAAACAAAACCGGTGACTACTGAATAATGCAATAAATGACAAATGGAACATAATCTGATGAGCAAAACCAAAGATAAATAATAACAAAAACCTGTGACTAAGCATTATACAACAAATGTGATAAACAGAACAAAACTAAGACTAAAGAAACCTAAAGGACCATGAGTGAACAAATATAAACTACACAATAAATGATGAGCAAAGAATAAACCAGTGACGAAAGTGTAACACAAGGAAAAGCAACAAATAACTAAATGACTGCAAACTAAACAATGAGGTGCTGAATGAAACCAGTGACTAAATATAAACAAAGCAAAACAAACGTATGAACATATGAAAAGTAAAACCAGAAAATCACAAAGAAAATACACCAAAAGCTAAGACCTAAACCCCGAGCTGGGGCCGAGCATGACAGCAGTTGCATGTCAGAAATGACACATGCGCAGTGAAGGCAGGGTGGACCAATTTTTAGGGGGGGACCATTCAGTCTGTGACACCGGTGTGTGTTTATGTCATGTAAATACAGTCTGAGCATTGCATATTCTCTGGATACAAATAAATAAATATTAATAGATGCCTTATCTTGTAGTTATGAGAAAAGAGCTCATAATGAGATAATTCTTGTCACATGTAAATAATTGCTAATCAGTGGCCAGTGATGGCGCTATTGCAGTTAATCTGCTATTATGTTGCTCTCGTTCTGCAGCTGAACCGATACGGGAGGCTTCATGGATACAAACTCATGCATTTGAAATACATCCAGGCTGGTTAATGACTCGGAGAACTGTGGAGAACCTGCTAAAAATCCTACATCCTACATTTTATTTTTTACCACTGTTGTCGTGCGTTGCCTGCGCTGCTCCACAGCCTGTTCAGTGGATTTTTATTTTATTTTTTACCACTGTTGTTGTGTGTTACCTGTGCTGCTCCACAGCCTGTCTAGTGGATTTTTATTTTATTTTTTACCACTGTTGTCGTGTGTTACCTGTGCTGCTCCACAGCCTGTCCAGTGGATTTTTATTTTTATTTTATTTTTTAGCACTGTTGTCGTGCGTTGCCTGTGCTGCTCCACAGCCTGTTCAGTGGATTTTTATTTTATTTTTTACCACTGTTGTTGTGTGTTACCTGTGCTGCTCCACAGCCTGTCCAGTGGATTTTTATTTTTATTTTATTTTTTAGCACTGTTGTCGTGCGTTGCCTGTGCTGCTCCACAGCCTGTTCAGTGGATTTTTATTTTATTTTTTACCACTGTTGTTGTGTGTTACCTGTGCTGCTCCACAGCCTGTCCAGTGGATTTTTATTTTTATTTTATTTTTTACCACTGTTGTCGTGCGTTACCTGTGCTGCTCCACAGCCTGTCCAGTGGATTTTTATTTTTATTTTATTTTTTTACCACTGTTGTTGTGTGTTACCTGTGCTGCTCCACAGCCTGTCCAGTGGATTTTTATTTTTATTTTATTTTTTAGCACTGTTGTCGTGCGTTACCTGTGCTGCTCCACAGCCTGTCCAGTGGATTTTTATTTTTATTTTATTTTTTAGCACTGTTGTCGTGCGTTACCTGTGCTGCTCCACAGCCTGTCCAGTGGATTTTTATTTTTATTTTATTTTTTTAGCACTGTTGTCGTGTGTTACCTGTGCTGCTCCACAGCCTGTCCAGTGGATTTTTATTTTTATTTTATTTTTAGCACTGTTGTCGTGCGTTGCCTGTGCTGCTCCACAGCCTGTCCAGTGGATTTTTATTTTTATTTTATTTTTTAGCACTGTTGTCGTGCGTTACCTGTGCTGCTCCACAGCCTGTCCAGTGGATTTTTATTTTTATTTTATTTTTAGCACTGTTGTCGTGCGTTACCTGTGCTGCTCCACAGCCTGTCCAGTGGATTTTTATTTTTATTTTATTTTTTTAGCACTGTTGTCGTGTGTTACCTGTGCTGCTCCACAGCCTGTCTAGTGGATTTTTATTTTATTTTTTACCACTGTTGTCGTGCGTTACCTGTACTGCTCCACAGCCTGTCCAGTGGATTTTTATTTTTATTTTATTTTTTTTAGCACTGTTGTCGTGTGTTACCTGTACTGCTCCACAGCCTGTCTAGTGGATTTTTATTTTATTTTTTACCACTGTTGTCGTGCGTTACCTGTGCTGCTCCACAGCCTGTCTAGTGGATTTTTATTTTATTTTTTACCACTGTTGTCGTGCGTTACCTGTACTGCTCCACAGCCTGTCTAGTGGATTTTTATTTTATTTTTTACCACTGTTGTCGTGCGTTACCTGTGCTGCTCCACAGCCTGTCCAGTGGATTTTTATTTAGCGCTGTTGTCGTGCGTTACCTGTGCTGCTCCACAGCCTGTCCAGTGGATTTTTATTTTGATTTTATTTTTTTGGGCGCTGTTGTCGTGCGTTGCCTGTGCTGCTCCACAGCCTGTCTAGTGGATTTTTATTTTATTTTTTACCACTGTTGTCGTGCGTTACCTGTGCTGCTCCACAGCCTGTCCAGTGGATTTTTATTTAGCGCTGTTGTCGTGCGTTACCTGTGCTGCTCCACAGCCTGTCCAGTGGATTTTTATTTAGCACTGTTGTCGTGCGTTACCTGTACTGCTCCACAGCCTGTCTAGTGGATTTTTATTTTATTTTTTACCACTGTTGTCGTGCGTTACCTGTGCTGCTCCACAGCCTGTCCAGTGGATTTTTATTTAGCGCTGTTGTCGTGCGTTACCTGTGCTGCTCCACAGCCTGTCCAGTGGATTTTTATTTTGATTTTATTTTTTTGGGCGCTGTTGTCATGCGTTGCCTGTGCTGCTCCACAGCCTGTCTAGTGGATTTTTATTTTATTTTATTTTTTTGGGCGCTGTTGTCGTGCGTTGCCTGTGCTGCTCCACAGCCTGTCCAGTGGATTTTGATTTTATTTTTTTTTGGCACTGTTGTCGTGTGTTACCTGTGCTGCTCCACAGCCTGTCTAGTGGATTTTTTATTTTATTTTATTTTATTTTTTACCACTGTTGTCGTGTGTTACCTGTGCTGCTCCACAGCCTGTCTAGTGGATTTTTATTTTATTTTATTTTTTTGGGCGCTGTTGTCGTGCGTTGCCTGTGCTGCTCCACAGCCTGTCCAGTGGATTTTGATTTTATTTTTTTTGGCACTGTTGTCGTGTGTTACCTGTGCTGCTCCACAGCCTGTCTAGTGGATTTTTATTTTATTTTATTTTATTTTTTACCACTGTTGTCGTGCGTTACCTGTGCTGCTCCACAGCCTGTCCAGTGGATTTTTATTTTGATTTTATTTTTTTGGGCGCTGTTGTCGTGCGTTGCCTGTGCTGCTCCACAGCCTGTCTAGTGGATTTTTATTTTATTTTATTTTTTTGGGCGCTGTTGTCGTGCGTTGCCTGTGCTGCTCCACAGCCTGTCCAGTGGATTTTGATTTTATTTTTTTTTGGCACTGTTGTCGTGTGTTACCTGTGCTGCTCCACAGCCTGTCTAGTGGATTTTTATTTTATTTTATTTTATTTTTTACCACTGTTGTCGTGTGTTACCTGTGCTGCTCTGCAGCCTGTCCAGTGGATTTTGATTTTTATTTTATTTTTTAGCACTGTTGTCGTGCGTTACCTGTGCTGCTCCACAGCCTGTCCAGTGGATTTTTATTTTATTTTTTAGCACTGTTGTTGTGCGTTACCTGTGCTGCTCCACAGCCTGTCCAGCGGATTTTTATTTTTATTTTATTTTATTTTTTAGCACTGTTGTTGTGCGTTACCTGTGCTGCTCCACAGCCTGTCTAGTGTCGGATTCCCTGTTTGGGAATCCGCTAGCTTAGCGTAGCTACTAGCTCTTAGCCGTTTTAGCATGGCGGCTTCTCCTGTCTCTCCCGTACTTTTCTGCTCTGGGTGTGAAATGTTTAGTTATTCCTCGGCCTCTTTTAGCAGTAACGGTACTTGTAATAAGTGCAGCTTATTCGTAGCTTTGGAGGCCAGGCTGGGCGAATTGGAGGCTCGGCTCCGCACCGTGGAAAATTCTACAGCTAGCCAGGCCCCTGTAGTCGGTGCGGACCAAGGTAGCTTAGCCGCCGTTAGTTCCCCCCTGGCAGACCCCGTGCAGTCGGGAAGGCAGGCTGGCTGGGTGACTGTGAGGAGGAAGCGTAGCCCTAAACAGAAGCCCCGTGTACACCGTCAACCCGTTCACATCTCTAACCGTTTTGCCCACTCGACGATACACTCGCCGAGGATCAAACTCTGGTTATTGGCGACTCTGTTTTGAGAAATGTGAAGTTAGCGACACCAGCAACCATTGTCAATTGTCTTCCGGGGGCCAGAGCAGGCGACATCAAAGGACATTTGAAATTGCTGGCTAAGGCTAAGCGTAAATTTGGTAAGATTGTAATTCACGTCGGCAGTAATGACACTCGGTTACACCAATCGGAGGTCACTAAAATTAACATTGAATCGGTGTGTAACTTTGCAAAAACAATGTCGGACTCTGTTGTTTTCTCTGGGCCCCTCCCCAATCAGACCGGGAGTGACATGTTTAGCCGCATGTTCTCCTTGAATTGCTGGCTGTCTGAGTGGTGTCCAAAAAATGAGGTGGGCTTCATTGATAATTGGCAAAGCTTCTGGGGAAAACCTGGTCTTGTTAGGAGAGACGGCATCCATCCCACTTTAGAGGGAGCAGCTCTCATTTCTAGAAATCTGGCCAATTTTTTGGGATCCTCCAAACTGTGACTGTCTAGCGTTGGGACCAGGAGGCAGAGCTGTGGTCTTATACACCTCTCTGCAGCTTCTCTCCCCCTGCCATCCCCTCATTACCCCATCCCCGTAGAGACGGTGTCTGCTCCCAGACCACCAATAACTAGCAAAAATCTATTTAAGCATAAAAATTCAAAAAGAAAAAATAATATAGCACCTTCAATTGCACCACAGACTAAAACAGTTAAATGTGGTCTATTAAACATTAGGTCTCTTTCTTCTAAGTCCCTGTTGGTAAATGATATAATAATTGATCAACGTATTGATTTATTCTGCCTAACAGAAACTTGGTTACAGCAGGATGAATATGTTAGTTTAAATGAGTCAACACCCCCGAGTCACACTAACTGTCAGAATGCTCGTAGCACGGGCCGGGGTGGAGGATTAGCAGCAATCTTCCATTCCAGCTTATTAATTAATCAAAAACCTAGACAGAGCTTTAATTCATTTGAAAGCTTGTCTCTTAGTCTTGTCCATCCAAATTGGAAGTCCCAAAAACCAGTTTTATTTGTTATTATCTATCGTCCACCTGGTCGTTACTGTGAGTTTCTCTGTGAATTTTCAGACCTTTTGTCTGACTTAGTGCTTAGCTCAGATAAGATAATTATAGTGGGCGATTTTAACATCCACACAGATGCTGAGAATGACAGCCTCAACACTGCATTTAATCTATTATTAGACTCTATCGGCTTTGCTCAAAAAGTAAATGAGTCCACCCACCACTTTAATCATATTTTAGATCTTGTTCTGACTTATGGTATGGAAATAGAAGACTTAACAGTATTCCCTGAAAACTCCCTTTTGTCTGATCATTTTTAATAACATTTACATTTACCCTGATGGACTACCCTGCAGTGGGGAATAAGTTTCATTACACTAGAAGTCTTTCAGAAAGCGCTGTAACTAGGTTTAAGGATATGATTCCTTCTTTATGTTCTCTAATGTCATATACCAACACAGAGCAGAGTAGCTACCTAAACTCTGTAAGGGAGTTAAGAGTATCTTGTCAATAGTTTTACATCCTCATTGAAGACAACTTTGGATGCTGTAGCTCCTCTGAAAAAGAGAGCTTTAAATCAGAAGTGTCTGACTCCGTGGTATAACTCACAAACTCGTAGCTTAAAGCAGATAACCCGTAAGTTGGAGAGGAAATGGCGTCTCACTAATTTAGAAGATCTTCACTTAGCCTGGAAAAAGAGTTTGTTGCTCTATAAGAAAGCCCTTCATGAAGCTAGGACATCTTTCTACTCATCACTAATTGAAGAAAATAAGAACAACCCCAGGTTTCTTTTCAGCACTGTAGCCAGGCTGACAAAGAGTCAGAGCTCTATTGAGCCGAGTATTCCTTTAACTTTAACTAGTAATGACTTCATGACTTTCTTTGCTAACAAAATTTTGACTATTAGAGAAAAAATTACTCATAACCATCCCAAAGATGTATCGTTATCTTTGGCTGCTTTCAGTGATGCCGGTATTTGGTTAGACTCTTTCTCTCCGATTGTTCTGTCTGAGTTATTTTCATTAGTTACTTCATCCAAACCATCAACATGCTTATTAGACCCCATTCCTGCCAGGCTGCTCAAGGAAGTCCTACCATTATTTAATGCTTTATTCTTAAATATGATCAATCTATCTTTGTTAGTTGGTTATGTACCACAGGCCTTTAAGGTGGCAGTAATTAAACCATTACTTAAAAAGCCATCACTTGACCCAGCTATCTTAGCTAATTATAGGCCAATCTCCAACCTTCCTTTTCTCTCAAAGATTCTTGAGAGGGTAGTTGTAAAACAGCTAACTGATCACCTGCAGAGGAATGGTCTATCTGAAGAGTGTCAGTCAGGTTTTAGAATTCATCATAGTACAGAAACAGCATTAGTGAAGGTTACAAATGATCTTCTTATGGCTTCGGACAGTGGACTTATCTCTGTGCTTGTTCTGTTGGACCTCAGTGCTGCTTTTGATACTGTTGACCATAAAATTTTATTACAGAGATTAGAGCATGTCATAGGTATTAAAGGCATTGCGCTGCGGTGGTTTGAATCATATTTGTCTAATAGATTACAGTTTGTTCATGTAAATGGGGAATCTTCTTCACAGACTAAAGTTAATTATGGAGTTCCACAAGGTTCTGTGCTAGGACCAATTTTATTCACTTTATACATGCTTCCCTTTGGGCAGTATTATTAGACGGTATTGCTTAAATTTTCATTGTTACGCAGATGATACCCAGCTTTATCTATCCATGAAGCCAGAGGATACGCACCAATTAGCTAAACTGCAGGATTGTCTTACAGACATAAAGACATGGATGACCTCTAATTTCCTGCTTTTAAACTCAGATAAAACTGAAGTTATTGTACTTGGCCCCACAAATCTTAGAAGCATGGTGTCTAACCAGATCGTTACTCTGGATGGCATTTCCCTGATCTCTAGTAATACTGTGAGAAATCTTGGAGTTATTTTTGATCAGGATATGTCATTCGGGGCGCATATTAAACAAATATGTAGGACTGCCTTTTTGCATTTACGCAATATCTCTAAAATAGGAAAGGTCTTGTCTCAGAGTGATGCTGAAAAACTAATTCATGCATTTATTTCCTCTAGGCTGGACTATTGTAATTCATTATTATCAGGTTGTCCTAAAAGTTCCCTAAAAAGCCTTCAGTTGGTTCAGAATGCTGCAGCTAGAGTACTGACGGGGACTAGCAGGAGAGAGCATATCTCACCCGTGTTGGCCTCCCTTCATTGGCTTCCTGTTAATGCTAGAATAGAATTTAAAATTCTTCTTCTTACTTATAAGGTTTTGAATAATCAGGTCCCATCTTATCTTAGGGACCTCGTAGTACCATATTACCCCATTAGAGCGCTTCGCTCTCAGACTGCGGGCTTACTTGTAGTTCCTAGGGTTTGTAAGAGTAGAATGGGAGGCAGAGCCTTCAGCTTTCAGGCTCCTCTCCTGTGGAACCAGCTCCCAATTCAGATCAGGGAGACAGATACCCTCTCTACTTTTAAGATTAGGCTTAAAACTTTCCTTTTTGCTAAAGCTTATAGTTAGGGCTGGATCAGGTGACCCTGGACCATCCCTTGGTTATGTTGCTTTAGACGTAGACTGTGTTTCATAATTATTGTATGGCCTTGCCTTGCAATGTGGAGCGCCTTGGGGCAACTGTTTGTTGTGATTTGGCGCTATACAAGAAAAAAGTTGATTGATTGATTGATTGATCCTCAGGGAGTAGAGCCGAGGCAACGCAACCGTCTAAGACAACGCCTGGTTCTGAGTGAAGCAGTGGTCAATGCTAAACCTCTCCTGATATCATAATTACGAGAAATTATACACCTCATCTTGTAATTATGAGACCTTTTCTCGTATTTACAAAATGAGGTGTCTTTTTTTTCCAGTGAATGGACTGCACTTCCGTAGTCTGAATGTTGCTGAAAATTGTTTTTCCTCTCTCTCTCTCTCTCTCTCCCCCATGCAGATGACCGTGTCTAATATTTTGGCCAAGACAGTAACGTGCACCAAACACACCGAAACTGAGGAAGTTAACCAAGGTTTGGATCCTGAGCATGAAAAGTGTCCACAATAGAAATTTGTTGGAAAATGTGTCTTTCTTCTGCTCATCTCGTCAAATTAGTATCTTTTTTTTTTTTTTAAATGATTGTAGTGAGTTTGGTTCCACTGGCCTCAGATGAAGGTAAAAATAGATGTTAGTTTTTATTGAGGCGATTGTGTTGCCACATGAGATATTTGGTGCCCGGCCTTTACCTTGGAAGCAGATCTGCATCAAAGTGGACTGGGCCTAGAGTCAGGAATGAGGTGTGTCAGCAAGAGCAACAAACAGCGCTGAGATACTCAGAGCTTGACTGTGTAGCCGCACAGAGCCCTGTGCATCTGTGCAATCTCCCTCTGAGCTCCTCTACGCAGCCTGACGTCACCTCCCAAAAACTGTAACTACACGTAGAGACGACGGAGACCACACGGCTGTGATTGGTATGCTATCTACATCATTACCAGAATCTCACTTTGCCGAGAAATCAGGGCCCAAGACACCTGGACCTGACACGACAGGACCTGAGACACCTGGACCCAGAGAAATCAAGGCCCAAGACACCTGGACCCAAAGAAATCAGGGCCCAAGACACCTAGAACCAGTGACAACAGGGCCCAAGACACTTGGACCCAAAGAAATCAGGGCCCAAGACACCTGGACCCAGTGACATCAGGACCCAAGATACCTGGACCGAGTGACATCATGGCTCAAGATACCTGGCCCCTTAGAAATCAGGGCCCAAGACACCTGGACCTGACATGACAGGACCTGAGACACCTGGACCAAGAGAAATCAGGGCCCAAGACACCGGGACCCAAAGAAATCAGGGCCCAAGACACCTGGAACCAGTAACATCAGGGCCCAAGACACTTGGACCCAAAGAAATCAGGGCCCAAGACACCTGGACCCAGTGACATCAGGGCCCAAGATACCTGGACCCAGAGAAATCAGGGCCCAAGACACCTGGACCCAGTGACACCAGGGCCCAAGACACCTGGACCTGACATGACAGGACCTGAGACACCTGGACCCAGTGACATCAGGGCCCAAGACACTTTGACCCAAAGAAATCAGGGCCCAAGACACCTGGACCCAGTGACATCAAGGCCCAAGATACCTGGACCCAGTGACATCAGGGCCCAAGACACCTGGACCCAGTGACATCATGGCTCAAGATACCTGGCCCCTTAGAAATCAGGGCCCAAGACACCTGGACCCAGTGACATCAGGGCCCAAGATACCTGGACCCAGTGACATCAGGGCCCAAGACACCTGGACCCAGTGACATCAAGGCCCAAGATACCTGGACCCAGTGACATCAGGGCCAAAGATACATGGACCCAGTGAAATCAGGGCCTGAGATACCTGGACCCAGAGAAATCAGGGCCTGAGATACCTGGACCCAGAGAAATCGGGGACCGAGAGACCTGGACCCAGAGAAATCGTGGACAGAGAGACCTGGACCTATATTTTTTCTGTGACAAGTGAATTTATCCAAAACCAAAATCAGAAGGAAATGAAAGAGCCAATTGCTTGTTTCGTGGTGAATAACAGAATTTTACATTTTTGTGGAAACCAAATTATAGTCTGGAATCTAAACTACAGTGATCTGGAACCGAACAGTCGGAGGATTCAACTCGGGGGGGGGGGCACCCGCTGTGGCCACAAATACAAATTCTGAAGAAAAATGATCTCGACTTTACTGTTGACAGAAATGCTGGGTTCTTTTTTGCTTTTGTTGGTGTGAGGTCAAAGGTCAGCAGCACTTATTGTTTTTTTCTGAGTCGATGCCTTCAAAGGGAAACCGGCACGTCTAATAATAAATAATTGACTGGGAACTGATCGTCCGAGTTACACAAACTGAATTTTACTCTGCCGGCACTTGGCACCTCGGTCCGGTTATTCTGGAGTTTTAATGGGCTGCTTTTTGCTGAGTCATGCTTTGTCCTCTCCGACGGTAATGACTGAATGTTGTCGGGTTACTGACTAACAAAGCGGCGCTGGCTCTGTCTCACATAGTTCTGTTTGTTTAACGAGCGATACGAACGCTCGCTCTTTAAAGTATGACACCAGAGAACCAGGTGACTAAAATTAAGCCCCAGAAATTCAGCAACGCAATTAATGAACGCAATTAAAAAGGATCAGCGTCAAGGGGGGACTTGGACCGGAGCTATGACCATCAGCTGCAGGTTCCCAGAAGACTTGTTTTCTTGTCTCAAATCCCCTTTTCTCTCCCACCGTGATGCTACAGAACTGGAGGCTCAATAGACAAAAGTCAGAGGTGTCTGGGTGTCTTGGTGGCTTCCCTCACTTGCCTCCTGTATTTCTGAAGGACTGATGGAAATTATCTCTTCTAAAGTACATGTGGATTGGACGATCCTCATTCTCCTTCATTTTCTACTTCTTATTGCAAGTCAGAGTCATGATGGCAGTAGACCAAGCAGCTCATCCCACACTTCCCTATCCTTGACCAAGTCCTGTACTTCTTCCTGGGGGATCCTGAGGTGTTCCCAAGTCAGCTGGAAGATATAATCCCTCCAGTGTGTCCTGGGTCTTCACTCGGGACCTCCTCCCAGTTCAATGTGCCAAGAAGACCTCCCTAGGAAGACCACCAGGGGTCATCATTACCAGAAGACTGAACCACCTCAGCTGGCTACTTTCAATGTGAAGAAGCAGCAGCTTTACTCAGAGTCCCTCCCGGATAGTCAGTCTTCTTACCCTGTCCAGGAGTGACCCAACGGACAAATCTCATTTCTGCTGTTTGTATCCATGATCTTATTCTTTGGTCGTATGTGTGTGTAGGTTCTCAGTCATCCAGGTCATAGTCCTCTCTGGAGCTTGAAAAATGGCGACTGGACTTCTTTAGGTTTCTTGAAGATGTTTCATCTCTTATCCGAAAGACTTCTTCAGTTCTAAAAACCAAAAAGGTGGAGAGACCACGGTATATAGGCCCCAGCGGGGGTTTTGTCGTCTGGAGGTGGAATGTGACCCACTATTGTTCATTTACCTGATCACATGCACCAAGGTGTGAAAGAGGGCGGGGTCACCACCATCAGTGGCTTCAGGTGAAACCAGTGATCTGCTATTGGTGACCTATTCTTTGGCCATTTCATGACCGCAGGTGAGGATAGGAGCACAAATCGACTGGGAAATTGAGGTTCTCGCCTTCTGGCTCAGCTCCGTCTTCACCACGACGGTCTGATACAGTATCCATAAAACACCAGCCGCTGCCCTAATCTGTCTCTCGATCTCATGCTCCAACTTACCCCCGTTCGTGAACAAGATCCCAAGATACTTAAACTCCTCTCCTTGGGGCAGTAACACTCCCCTGACCCATGTCCATCTGCGTCAAATAATATTGCAGGTTTATTTGTTTATCTTGCTTATTTTTGAAATATAAAAGTCCTTATGTTAAGTAACAGCACATGCTGTGGTGTGCACATGTGCTACCCTCAGCTCCTTTTGCCTGCCCCACAAAACACTGTGTTAAAAAGTGAGTTCCACATCCAGACAAATATCTGACCTGCTCTGATCTGATTCCATTCAGGAAGCTGCCCAGCCGCCGCCACGGTGTCGATTCAGGTGTCACACATTTTTCAACTTCAGATGCTGCAGACTGATTTGGTTGTCATCCAGATTTTAATGTATCTGTAAATGTGAAATGTAAATGAATCAGATTTCTGCTGTCGAACCCGAACTGCTTTGGTTCTGTTTGCACACAGCAGGTTCTGTTTCTCATCTGAAGACTGAAGCACAAACCCCGCTGGTGTTTAACCATGAGAACGGCAGCTGGATCAACTTCGCGGCTCGCTCGGCGTGAGGCCCGTCGTGGATTCTGACGTTGGCACCGTTTGCGGTGCAATCTGTTGCTCTGGACTTCAGTCTGGACAATGAAAAGAAGCCGGGCTGGTTTAAGAGTCTTCTCAGCTGGCCGGTGGAGTCCGATGAAGACTGAACAAACGTGTGACCCAGATCAGGCGAGGGGGACAAAAATGTGAGTGTTGCTATGGTAACGTGTTAGACTTGGCACTCTGGCAGTGAACTCAAACGACACTCTGTTACAGCAACCGTCTGTTTCGCGTCTACACTAATGAGTAGCCACAGCAGATCCATTGTGGATCCACACGTGGACGCGTCACAAACGTAGACCAGACGCCGGATTTTCTTAAAAAGAAAATCTGAAAGTTCAGCTGCAATTTGCCAGAAGGTACATCTGAGATGTAAGCCTGGATTTGATGTTTTGGTGAAAGAAAATCCTCTTCTGTACCACTTCATCAAGAAGCTGTATAACTGGAGATACAAAATACAAAACATGCACTGTGCACAATTTCTCCAATCACAGCCATAGAAGCCTGTAACTTCTTCTGGGTGTCTTGGTGGCTTTCCTCACTTTTCTCCTTCTTGTACAATCACTCAGTTTTTGAGAACTGTCTGTTCCACACAGATTTACCACAGAGTGTCTACTGTTTGTATTTCTTCATAAGTGATGTACAGTAGTGTTCAGAATAATAGTAGTGCTATGTGACTAAAAAGATTAATCCAGGTTTTGAGTATATTTCTTATTGTTACATGGGAAACAAGGTACTAGTAGATTCAGTAGATTCTCACAAATTCAACAAGACCAAGCATTCATGATATGCACACTCTTAAGGCTATGAAATTGGGCTATTAGTTAAAAAAAAGTAGAAAAGGGGGTTAGGGTTAGGGTTAGGCTGTTCTTCTACAATGATCTCCAATGCTTTAAAATGGACAAAAAAAACCAGAGACGCGTGGAAGAAAACAGAAAACCACCATCAAAATGGATAGAAGAATAACCAGAATGGCGAAGTCTCACCCATTGATCAGCTCCAGGATGATCAAAGACAGTCTGGAGTTACCTGTAAGTGCTGTGACAGTTAGAAGACACCTGTGTGAAGCTAATTTATTTGCAAGAATCCCCCGCAAAGTCCCTCTGTTAAATAAAAGACGAGCAGAAGAGTTACAATTTGCCAAAGAACACATCAACTGGCCTAAAGAGAAATGGAGGAATATTTTGTGGACTGATGAGAGTAAAATTGTTTTTTTTGGGTCCAAGGGCCGCAGACAGTTTGTGAGATGGCCCCCAAACTCTGAATTCAAGCCACAGTTCACAGTGAAGACAGTGAAGCATGGTGGTGCAAGCATCATGATATGGGCATGTTTCTCCTACTATGGTGTTGGGCCTATATATCGCATACCAGGTATCATGGATCAGTTTGGATATGTCAAAATACTTGAAGAGGTCATGTTGCCTTATGCTGAAGAGGACATGCCCTTGAAATGGGTGTTTCAACAAGACAATGACCCCAAGCACACTAGTAAACCAGCAAAATCTTGGTTCCAAACCAACAAAATTAATGCCTCGCAGATGTGAAGAAATCATGAAAAACTGTGGTTATTCAACTAAATACTAGTTTAGTGATTCACAGGATTGTTAAAAAAGCAGTTTGAACATAATAGTTTTGAGTTTGGATGCTACTATTATTGTGAACACCCCCTTTTCTACTTTTTTTTTTTTTTTTTTACTAATAGCCCAATTACATAGCCTTAAGAGTGTGCATATCATGAATGCTTGGTCTTGTTGGATTTGTGAGCATCTACTGAATCTACTGGTACCTTGTTTCCCATGTAACAATAAGAAATATACTCAAAACCTGGATTAATCTTTTTAGTCACATAGCACTACTATTATTCTGAACACTACTGTACATAAAGTTCAATAAATGTTCATGTATCCATCCCCTGACTTGTCCGAAGAAAACTGGTAATCAAACTGATTATTTTCAGGTATTTAGGTATACCTCTGACCTTGGTGACATGAGATTTGGGGTTCCACAGGGATCCATTTTAGGCCCCTTGCTTTTCTCCCTGTATGTGGCACCCCTTGGGCGTATACTGCAGAGTTTTGGGATTGCCTTTCATTGTTACGCTGATGATACTCAGTTGTACATGCCGATAACTGCAGGAAATCTCACTCCCATAAAAATCCCTGGAGGACTGTCTTCTATCAGTGAGAAGCTGGATGTCTAGTAACTTCCTATTTTTAAACTTTGATAAGACTAAAATGATGGTTCTTGGTCCAGTGAGACATCGGCATCAGTTTGACCAGCTGGTGCTCGGCCTGGGTTCGTGTGTCATACATCATACGGACAAAATGAGGAACCTTGGGGTAATTTTTGATCCCACGTTGTCTTTTGACCTCCACATCAGGGATGTTACTAGGACTGCTTTTTTCCATCTGAGAAATATAGCGAGGATCCGCCCCATCCTGTCCATGGCTGATGCTGAGACCCTGATTCATGCTTTTGTTTCTTCTAGACTAGATTATTGTAATGTTTTATTTTCAGGGTTACCACAGTCCAGCATCAGGGGTCTTCAGCTGGTTCAGAACACTGCCGCCAGACTTCTTACACGTAGCAGAAGGTCTGAACATATCACATCCAGGTTTTGTTATTGACTTATAAGGTTGTTCATGGACTGGCGCCATCTTATCTGGCTGATCTGGTGAAACTCTAGTGCCGGCCCGGGCTTTGCGGTCGCAGGATGCGGGAATTCTCTGTGTTCCCAGGGTGAAGAAGAAGTCAGCAGGTCAAAGAGCCTTTTTGTATCGTGCACCCACCCTGTGGAACAGTCTTCCTGCGACCGTGAGGCAGTCTGAGTCTGTGGACATTTTTAGGTCAAGATTCAAAACCTATTTTTATTCTCTTTCTTATGGATAGTTTTTTTTTTTATTCCTTTACTTCTGTTTTTAATCATGTATTTGAATTTTTTTAAAATTCATTTTTAATTATTTATTTACATTTTATGTTGAATTGTTCCATGTAAGGCGCCTTGAGACGGCTTTTGCTGTGATTTGGCGCATTATAAGTTAATTAAATTAAATTAAATTAACTCATCATCTTGGCTTTTATATTTTTAATGACTTTAAATTAAGTTGTAGACATTTGCTTTCAGTTTGAGTTTGAGGAAGATAATTTTTTTTTTATCAATTTTTATATTGAGAAGCCTGATTTACTTTTTTGTATTTGAAATGACATAAACAAATTAAAATGTGTGAACTACCAAGGGGCTGAATACTTTTGGAGGACACTGTATATATATATATATATATATATATATATATATATATATATATATATATATATATATATATATATATATATATATATATATATATATAATGATTATTGGAAGAAGATAACTGAGATCAGCATATTTTAAACCAAGTTAGTGTGATTTCATCAACAACAAACAAAATCAACAATTTAAAAAAATGTTGGAGTTTATTTAAAATCATTTTTACTTTAACACATAAAGTGACAGTTTTGTAAGACACATTTTTTTAACAAAATGGTTACATTTAACCTTTGACCTCTTTCTTTCTGTGGCACCAATAGTCAGAACACAAAATAACTAGTTGGTACTAGTTAGTCAGAGAAATGATTCTGGTCGAGAATCAGTAAACAAATGTAAAAGTTGATGAGAACTTTGTAAAAAAAAAAAAAAATCAACATATGAAAGTCCTGAACTTTGACCTCGCTGCTGCTAGCGTGATGGCGCGTGGTTGAATATTTAATGGCTGACTAGCATACAGCTACAAATAAACTGTTGTTTTGTTGTTTGTGGTGCATAAACACTGCAGAGATCACATCAAATAAAAACAGACAGCTTCCATTTAAAGTCAACACAGCTAGCTTTAGTATTAGCGGTCATCTTGCGATGCGCAGACAGCAAGGATAAAAAACCAACAACTGAGAAACAATTATTACATTTAAAACATAAGTTTTTACATTTCTGCTGCAGCCTTTTAATCAATAAACAGGCAGCAATGTCAACAAAAAAAAAATACACACACAAATACACACTTTGTACGTACAAAGCTTCATTTGCTGACAAAGCGAAATGATACAAAAATGCAAATTTCATCAGATTACACAAAGACTATTTCACCCACGGAGCTCAGAAATCACCGCACAAAACCTGGAACACCAAAATTTGATTTCATTTTCCAGAATCGATTCATTAACCGATGCAGCTTTTTCTGTTATTTGTGCACTTATTGCAAATTTTTGTATGTCACAATTTTTTCAAAACTGAAGTACTACAGGAATGTATGAATACACAGTTTGAGGAGTAGTCAGAGGTACAACGTACGTTTTTCTTCACCAGCCAATCCCACTAACAAAATTCTCAAAATCATTGGTAGCACATTAACTTTCGCAGTGAGTACGGCTTGAAACTTGTTTGACTGTTCTCCGTTGGGGTAAAAATTTGAAAAAATTTTTTTGATCGTCTTGCTGATGGCACAGCTCCTTTCTTTCATTTTCAGGCAGGTTGCCAGGTCCACACTTTACATGCCAGTCAGTTGCCTAGTCTGCACTTTAGAAGCCAGTCAGTTGCCACGTCTGCACTTTAGAAGCCAGTCAGTTGCCAGGTCCACACTTTACATGCCAGTCAGTTGCCTAGTCTGCACTTTAGAAGCCAGTCAGTTGCCAGGTCCACACTTTACATGCCAGTCAGTTGCCTAGTCTGCACTTTAGAAGCCAGTCAGTTGCCACGTCTGCACTTTATAAGCCAGTCAGTTGCCAGGTCCACACTTTACATGCCAGTCAGTTGCCTAGTCTGCACTTTAGAAGCCAGTCAGTTGCCACGTCTGCACTTTATAAGCCAGTCAGTTGCCAGGTCCACACTTTACATGCCAGTCAGTTGCCTAGTCTGCACTTTAGAAGCCAGTCAGTTGCCACGTCTGCACTTTAGAAGCCAGTCAGTTGCCAGGTCCACACTTTACATGCCAGTCAGTTGCCTAGTCTGCACTTTAGAAGCCAGTCAGTTGCCACGTCTGCACTTTATAAGCCAGTCAGTTGCCAGGTCCACACTTTACATGCCAGTCAGTTGCCTAGTCTGCACTTTAGAAGCCAGTCAGTTGCCACGTCTGCACTTTAGAAGCCAGTCAGTTGCCAGGTCCACACTTTACATGCCAGTCAGTTGCCTAGTCTGCACTTTACATGCCAGTCAGTTGCCACGTCTGCACTTTATAAGCCAGTCAGTTGCCAGGTCCACATTTTACATGCCAGTCAGTTGCCTAGTCTGCACTTTAGAAGCCAGTCAGTTGCCACGTCTGCACTTTAGAAGCCAGTCAGTTGCCACGTCTGCACTTTATAAGCCAGTCAGTTGCCAGGTCCACACTTTACATGCCAGTCAGTTGCCTAGTCTGCACTTTAGAAGCCAGTCAGTTGCCACGTCTGCACTTTATAAGCCAGTCAGTTGCCAGGTCCACATTTTACATGCCAGTCAGTTGCCTAGTCTGCACTTTAGAAGCCAGTCAGTTGCCACGTCTGCACTTTAGAAGCCAGTCAGTTGCCACGTCTGCACTTTATAAGCCAGTCAGTTGCCAGGTCCACACTTTACATGCCAGTCAGTTGCCTAGTCTGCACTTTAGAAGCCAGTCAGTTGCCACGTCTGCACTTTAGAAGCCAGTCAGTTGCCACGTCTGCACTTTAGAAGCCAGTCAGTTGCCAGGTCCACACTTTACATGCCAGTCAGTTGCCTAGTCTGCGCTTTAGAAGCCAGTCAGTTGCCACGTCTGCACTTTATAAGCCAGTCAGTTGCCACGTCTGCACTTTATAAGCCAGTCAGTTGCCAGGTCCACACTTTACATGCCAGTCAGTTGCCTAGTCTGCGCTTTAGAAGCCAGTCAGTTGCCACGTCTGCACTTTATAAGCCAGTCAGTTGCCAGGTCTGCACTTTATAAGCCAGTCAGTTGCCAGGTCCACACTTTACATGCCAGTCAGTCAGTTGCCTAGTCTGCACTTTAGAAGCCAGTCAGTTGCCACGTCTGCACTTTAGAAGCCAGTCAGTTGCCACGTCTGCACTTTATAAGCCAGTCAGTTGCCAGGTCCACACTTTACATGCCAGTCAGTTGCCTAGTCTGCACTTTAGAAGCCAGTCAGTTGCCACGTCTGCACTTTAGAAGCCAGTCAGTTGCCAGGTCCACACTTTACATGCCAGTCAGTTGCCTAGTCTGCACTTTAGAAGCCAGTCAGTTGCCACGTCTGCACTTTAGAAGCCAGTCAGTTGCCACGTCTGCACTTTATAAGCCAGGCAGTTGCCAGGTCCACACTTTACATGCCAGTCAGTTGCCTAGTCTGCACTTTAGAAGCCAGTCAGTTGCCACGTCTGCACTTTAGAAGCCAGTCAGTTGCCAGGTCCACACTTTACATGCCAGTCAGTTGCCACGTCTGCACTTTAGAAGCCAGTCAGTTGCCACGTCTGCACTTTATAAGCCAGTCAGTTGCCAGGTCCACACTTTACATGCCAGTCAGTTGCCTAGTCTGCACTTTAGAAGCCAGTCAGTTGCCACGTCTGCACTTTATAAGCCAGTCAGTTGCCACGTCTGCACTTTATAAGCCAGTCAGTTGCCAGGTCTGCACTTTATAAGCCAGTCAGTTGCCAGGTCTGCACTTTAGAAGCCAACCACTTAGGAGACAAGCCGGATCCTGTTTTTGCACTTTTTTTGGGTCATGGGAGATTGTAGTAGAAGGGCGTCCTGTTACAAGAGACACAACAGCCCACAAAAACACCGCAGAGTGTTTGAATAACTGTCTTTTTCACTTATTAAATGTTATATGAGCAGTCGTTTAGTTCTTGATACATTTAGTGGTGAAAGTGTCAAAATTAACGAGAACATTCGCTATACTGTTTGTATGTTCCGGCCATTATCGCTGTGGAATCCATTACCGCTGAGGCAGTGCATCACGTCTTTGGCTTTTTGCTAGCTGGCTTATTAGCATGGCTACATGACGTCGCTTCTCAACTCCAAATTCTGATTTTGCCAAAAACTTGGTCAAGATGATGTGGCATATCTGAGCTGGACAAAGGTTAGGCGTTCATCTTGGAGCAGTTTATTCTTAACTGCAGTGGTAAGTGTATTAACGTTAGCTAACCTAGCCTGTCAGCTTTAACAAATCTGCATGCTAACGGAGGTTATGTGTCATGAACGTAAATACAAACATGTCCCACTTTGATATCTAGATTTTTTTTAACAAAAAATGTTTTATTTACACTGAGCCAAGTGGATTGTGGGTAAATACTACTGTGGAAACAAACAAACAAACACATGTGTAAATACCTGGGCAAAAAAAGCAAGCTTTTTTGTACAAACACCATTGAGTCTTTTAACAACACTGAGGATGTTTCCTGATACACTGATGTGTTAAAAATCTTTTCAAACCACCTTTAAAAGTTAAAATCTGCATTTTAAAAAATGACATAATTTTCCTGCAGTCCAGGTCGTCTTGTCTTTCAGTCAGTAATCCTGCTGATTTAAAGTGTTTGTGATGAGTTTAAGTCTTTATAGGTTCCAACCTAACAAGCTCCAAACATCAAGCACAGAGATCAAAAATTACAAGACAACTTTTGGAACTTTGCAGGCATTTAAATACATAATGTTAGCTTATCTCTGCTAGGTAGCTAATGTTAGCCTGACCACAAGCATTCCCCTTTCAAAATAAAGCTCCTGTTTTGAGTTCACCTGCTGTTGGCCTAACATCAATATGCTTTTATTGTGAAGGATACAAGTTATTAGCACTCAATGGCAGAGGGGGTATACCATCACTATAGGGGTCAAGTGCTCCATCACCTGAAGCTGTCTGCGGGACAGACTGCTCTTGTCTTTATGAGCCAATGTTGGGGATTTGCAGAATCCTGGACACCGATTCATCATTTAACAAAGGAGTAGTGCGATTTCTGGTAAATGTAACTGCTTTAGCACATGTTACCAAACGGTTAGCAGTGTGACATCATCATACCTGTTGAGATCTGGCTCTGGACAGATGCATACAGAAACAAACAGAAGCAGTTGTCCAAGAAGATCTGGTCTTCAAAGGACTCGTGGATTATGGAACATGACCCAAAGCGGTCTGGAGCAGCCCCCCCCCCCCCGGTGCAGGTGACCTCTGCTCATGATGCGCTTCAAAGTTCACACTCACCGTCCATGCTGGTCACCAAGACCTGGTTCCCTCAGACATGTTGACACACAGAGCCAAGGCAACAAATGAGACCCAAACCAAAGATCCCGGTCCTGCAGTCTGACCCAGGGCCCACTGTGATGGGCAGCTAAGGAGCTTGCGGTCCTGTGTGTGTTCAGCGTGGGCGTCGTCACTCCAGCCCAAAGCCCTCGGCGTTGGACATGGCGATGGTGAGTTTGTGTTTCAGCTCCTTCCTGGTTCGATATGGCGGCAGACAGATCTGGTTGAAGCAGGTGTGAGAGATCGGCAACCTGCAGACACGAGGACCATGACATGCAAAAAAATAAAAAATAAAATTCTGTACATTAAAAAAAAAAGAAAAAACGCAGCGGCAGGTTTCAACCTGGACGTGGGCATGTCACCACCAAGTAGAAATTACCACCAATTTATCTTGAGTTAATGTTTATGTACGATGGTCATTCAACAGTGGAATCTGCAGACAGGTAGCAGGGGCGGGTCCACATTTTTTTTAGTGGTGTGTGTGTGGGGGGGGGGGGCTGATTCATTCATGGAATGACAACGTGATGATGTCACTGATATTTTTATGCTATTTGAAATTGACTCCTTCCATCGTTCCTTTTTCAGACTCCCCTCATCTCTTCGCTCACTCGCACATCACGCCATGTACTTTGTACTTCATCAGAATAATTCATCATTTATACTGAAGTTCATCGTATGAAACAGTGAGGGTTTAGTCAATCTAGAGGTCAAAGGTCTGATGTTGAAAACAATTAGCCTGATAGTTTACTGCATCTTTCTAACTGACTTCTTCAAAGTGTCGCGACTTCTCAAAACCAAATGAAGAACTGGACAGACAGGGACTTCCTGGATTTGAGGTTGTTGAAACATGTCAAACCCTGGTCATTTAGAGAACTGACCTCCAGCTGGGCTCCCAGGTGAAGGTATTTCACAGTACCTGGCAATCCAGGAATCTCCAAAAAATAAATAAATAAATAAATAAAAATATTTTACAATATCACAAAAATGATAAAAGTATATCTCCTTCCATGATAGTGTAAAAAAAATCATATTTTTGAACGCAGTGAGATATGTTCAGCTTCATTTCAGTGGAAGATAATGAAGAAACATTATCTTACCAAACAAAAACTTTATTTTCGTTATTTTCTTCATAAAATATTTCCCCTTTCTTTTCTTCATATAGTTTTTCTTTACATATTTTTTTGGTGGGGGGGGCAGATACACCCTGAATGTTCTGGAGTTTTGAGGTAAAAACAACAAAACTGTGACAAACATCACTTTCAGTTTGTACAGAGTTGAAGTTGTTAAATGTTAAGTTAAATGTTGAAGTTGCTGCAATTTTGGTCAAAAGTGATGCAAGTTATTGGCTGAGTTAATCAGGTTTTAAAAAGGAATCGTTTGCATCATCTGTCATGTTTAGTTATCAGGTTATGCAGTAACACAGGTCATAGGTCATAGAATTCAACGGATGTTGACCTTGTTTGACTTTTATTTTGAAGACCAAACATTAACACAGTCAAAACTATTCCATTTCTCAATCCTGTTAGCTCAACAAATAATTTGCATGACCTTTTACCAAAATTGGAGCAATTTTAATTTTGGACCTTTGTTGCCACTTTTGCTGTTTTTACTCCATAACATTCCATCATAGATGGTCCAATTTATACCTTTTTTGGAATCACTACGATGAGACAAATAATGTGGTTTACTTTTCAATATGATTGGAATAGTTTAAAATTTTGACCCCGACCTGGCTACAGCTGCTACCTGTCATGGCCACCATACATTTTCAATCCATTTGGACTGGAGAAGGTTTTTCCACCCTGGATGGCAGCAACCCTCCAGTCTCCTTCATGGATGAGTAGGTGTTTGACAAAATGGCCTGTTCTAGGTTAATGTGGTGCAACAGGGACATGTCCCGCACAATATGCAAATCAGAATTATTCCAGAAGTGGACATGGACAATATTGACTTCCAGATAGGTAGGCATGATTCAGAAGCAAAAGTTTTGCTCAAATTTCTAACTTTATATGCATTTCATTAAAATCACTGAAGCAATTTGCAAGGTTGTGAGCCAGGATTAGAACTGTGTTCCGGGAGCGTGTGGCACCATTCCACAAATGGCAGACATTTTTGGAATCGCTAAAAAAAAGTTTGTCCCTGTTCGCATAAAAAAAGAGGCCTCGCTCTGCAGCATCACTCCAACAGCTGTCAGGGCGCGGAGTAATCCATCGAAAGTGAAAATCCATCAAATCTATCAAATGTGAAACGGTAATTCTGTATCAGAATCCACATCAATACTTCCGTATGGTAGCTTAAATGCACCCATTTCGACATAGTCGTCGGTACACAAATTTCTCTTGCTCTCAGCTGACAGCGCCATTATTGACATTTGTGGAGTAATTGTTGTGAAAGTGTAGGAACACGGACCCACAACAGGGGGCGTAAATGAACAGGCAATGGATAAGACAAACAGTAACAATTTAATGTTGTAAATTGTGCACAACGGAATACAGACAACAACCAGTTTGGAACTACAGTCAATTACACGTTGGGTGACGTGTGGACAGGCTCGAGGATAGGAGACGCCCGTCCAGAACTGAGCCGGATCCCACACGGCCTTCACCGCCAACGGATCTGAAGAACACCGGAGCCGCCAAGTCCTGGGTCCCCAGGTGGCCACCGTCTCCAGCTGTCAGACCTGGCACTGCTGGCAGAGAACAAAAACAGTATAGATGAGTGTGAGTTCGCACACTCAGTAATCCCACAGTCTGTGTTCCTTTGGGAGGGAGCACCTCCACCTCCAGTCACACACTCGTGCAGCTCCTGTTTAACCACTTATCTGGTTGGGATGTGAAGCGAAGCCGTCGCTGATCACACCAAACGCCAATCCAGCAGATAAGGCAACACCACAGGAAAACAGCTGCAAAAGAGTTTTAAGTCAGCAGAGAATATTACCTCCAAGGTAGCTGATTTCTCAGCGGGGAGGTGGAGTTGCAGTCTGGCCTTTAAGGTGGTGGTGATGTGGACGAGTGACAGCTGTCACTCCCGGTTGCTATGACGCCCTCTCCTGCTTGAAGCCCGAACTTCAAGCAGGGCGCCATCTGGTGGTGGTGGGCCAGCAGTACCTCCTCTTCAGCGGCCCACACAACAGTAATATACATCCAAATGTGAAATGGTCGAATGTTTTGTCATGGTTACCCAGATATTATACGGCCTGAAATCTCACACGATTAACCAATCAGATTTGTGGAAAAAATATAATTGGATTAGAATCAGCCATTTTCCTTTTCTTCTTCTTCTCCTTTATGATGCAGTTGTGGTCTTTCCGTGGGTATACTGCCCCTGTGGTTGATGATGGTATTGCTGGCATGATGCTTTAAGTTTAGTGGTCATCACTCTGACATAATGTCATTTAACACTTACATTCTGAGTGTGTGTGTGTGTGTGTGTGTGTGTGTGGTGTGTGGTGTGTGTGTGTGTGTGTGTGTGTGTGTGTGTGTGTGTGTGTGTGTGTGTGTGTGTGTGTGTCAGAGTTTAAACTTTAAACCTTAAATCAAACGTCTCTGTGACCTGAAACAACGTGTTTCAGCAAAAAAAAAAGACATTTATCATAAATGTGTGACGCTGATGTTTCCTTGAGGGATCAAACCTTTGGATGTCTGATCGCCCACCACAGACTCAGTTGAACTAATGTGGACACTGCAGCTTTAAGCATGTGACCTAATGTGGCCACGAAATTTAGCAGAGTGACGTCACTCCAGCTTCCCGTCTGTGGCGACAGGCCTGTTACCACAGAGACCAAATGCTGATAAAAATTTCTGAATGAGGCTTGTGCAGGTATTGTTTGTTTTTTTCCCTAATGCGGTTCGCGGTAAGTAAGATTTCTTTCCCTAATGTGAACTGCAGTAAATCTGTTTTTGTCCTTTTTGCTGTTAGCAGTAGGTGTGATTGTTTTTCCTAATGTGGTTGCAGTTACTATTGTTTTTTTCCCTAATGCGATGTTAGTATAGATATTGTTCCCAATTCTTTTTTCCTAATGTGGTTTGCAGTTACTATTGTTTTTTTCCCTAATGCGATGTGTAGTATAGATATTGTTCCCAATTTCTTTTTTCCTAATGTGGTTGCAGTTATTTTTTCATAATACGATGTGTAGTATAGATATTGTTCCCATTTCTCTTTTCCTAATGTGGTTTGCAGTTATTTTTTCCATAATACGATGTGTAGTATAGATATTGTTCCCAATTTCTTTTTCCTAATGTGGTTTGCAGTTACTATTGTTTCCCCTAATGCGATGTGTAGTATACATATTGTTCCCAATTTCTTTTTTCTTTACTCATGGTTGCAGTTAACTATTCTTTTTTTCCCTAATGCGATGTGTAGTATAGATATTGTTCCCAATTTCTTTTCCTAATGTGGTTGCAGTTATTTTTTCCATAAGACGATGTGTAGTATAGATATTGTTCCCCAATGTTCTTTTTTCCTAATGTGGTTTGCAGTTACTC
Source organism: Thalassophryne amazonica (assembly GCF_902500255.1). Taxonomy (NCBI): domain Eukaryota; kingdom Metazoa; phylum Chordata; class Actinopteri; order Batrachoidiformes; family Batrachoididae; genus Thalassophryne; species Thalassophryne amazonica. The sequence continues at coordinate 577,472 of NC_047115.1, read as the reverse complement.
GGCGGGGAGGTGGAGTTGCAGTCTGGCCTTTAAGGTGGTGGTGAGTGTGGACGAGTGACAGCTGTCCACTCCCGGTTGCTATGACGCCCTCTCCTGCTTGAAGCCCGAATTTCAAGCAGGGCGCCATCTGGTGGTGGTGGGCCAGCAGTACCTCCTCTTCAGCGGCCCACACAACAGTATATACATCCAAATGTGAAATGGTCCGAATGTTTTGGTCATGGTTACCCAGATATTATACGGCCTGAAATCTCACACGATTAACCAATCAGATTTGTGGAAAAAATATAATTGGATTAGAATCAGCCATTTTCCTTTTCCTTCTTCTTCTCCTTTATGTGCAGTTTGTGGTCTTTCCGTGGGTATACTGCCCCTGTGGTTGATGATTGGTATTGCTGCATGAGGCTTTAAGTTTAGTGGTCATCACTCTGACATAATGTCATTTAACACTTACATTCTGAGTGTGTGTGTGTGTGTGTGTGTGTGTGTGTGTGGTGTGTGTTGTGTGTGGTGGGTGTGTGTGTGTGTGTGTGTGTGTGGTGTGTCAGAGTTTAAACTTGAAACCTTAAATCAAACGTCTCTGGGACCTGAAACAACGTGTTTCAGCAAAAAAAAAAAAGACATTTATCATAAATGTGTGACGCTGATGTTTTCCCTTGAGGATCAAAACCTTTGGATGTCTGATCGCCACCACAGACTCAGTTTGAACTAATGTGGACACTGCAGCTTTAAGCATGTGACCTAATGTGGCCACGAAATTTAGCAGAGTGACGTCACTCCAGCTTCCCGTCTGTGGCGACAGGGCCTGTTACCCAGAGACAAATGCTGATAAAAATTTCTGAATGAGGCTTGTGCAAGGTATGAGTTTTTTTTCCCTAATGCGGTTCGCGGTAAGTAAGATTTCTTTCCTAATGTGAACTGCAGTAAATCTGTTTGTCCTTTTTGCTGTTAGCAGTAGGTGTGATTGTTTTCCTAATGTGGTTTGCAGTTACTATTGGTTTTTTCCCTAATGCGGTGTAGTAATAGATATTGTTCCCAATTTCTTTTTCCTAATGTGGTTTGCAGTTATTTTTTCCATAATACGATGTGTAGTATAGATATTGTTTCCCAATTTCTTTTTTCCTAATGTGGGTTGCAGTTACCATTTTTTTCCTAATGCGATGTGTAGTATAGATATTGTTCCCAATTTCTTTTTTCCTATATGGTTTGCAGTTACTATTATTTTTTCCATAATACGATGTGTATTATAGATATTGTTTCCCAATTTCTTTTTTCCCTAATGTGGTTTGCAGTTACTATTCTTTTTTCCCCTAATACGATGTGTATTATAGGTATTGTTCCCAATTTCTTTTTTCCTAATGTGGTTTGCAGTTACTATTCTTTTTTCCCCTAATACGATGTGTATTATAGATATTGTTCCCAATTTCTTTTTTTTCCTAATGTGGTTTGCAGTTACTATTCTTTTTTCCCCTAATACGATGTGTATTATAGATATTGTTCCCAATTTCTTTTTCCTAATGTGGTTTGCAGTTATTTTTTTCCCTAATACAATGTCTAGTATAGATATTGTTCCCAATTTCTTTTTCCTAATGTGGTTTGCAGTTAGTTTTTTCCCTAATACGATGTGTAGTATAGATATTGTTCCCAATTTCTTTTTTTTTTCCTAATGTGGTTTGCAGTTACTATTTTTTCCATAATGCGATGTGTAGTATACATATTGTTCCTAATTTCTTTTTTTTTCCTAATGTGGTTGCAGTACTATTTTTTCCCATAAGGCGATGTGTAGTATACCATATTGTTCCCAATTTCTTTTTTTTTCTAATGTGGTTTGCAGTTACGATTTTTTTTTTCCATAATGCGATGTGTAGTATACATATTGTTCCTAATTTCATTTTTTTACTCATATTGTTTGCAGTCACTATTTCTTTCCCTAATACAATGTGTAGTATCGATATTGTTCCCAATTTCTTTTTTTTCCTATTGTGGTTGCAGTTACTATTCTTTTTCCCTAATACATGTGTAGTAGATATGTGTTCCCATTTCTTTGTTTTTTTCCTAATGTGGCTTGCAGTATATTTTTTCCCCTAATGACGTGTGTGTAGTAACATATTGTTCCCAATTTCTTTTTTTTTTCTAATGTGGCTTGCAGTTACTATTTTTTTCCCCTAATGCGATGTGTAGTATACATATTGTTCCAATTTCTTTTTTCTTTACTCATGGTTTGCAGTTACTATTCTTTTTTTCCCTAATGCGATGTGTAGTATAGATATTTTTCCCAATTTCTTTTTTCCTAATGTGGTTTTGCAGTTACTCGGCGGGGAGGTGGAGTTGCAGTCTGGCCTTTAAGGTGGTGGTGATGTGGACAAGTGACAGCTGTCACTCCCGGTTGCTATGACGCCCTCTCCTGCTTTGAAGCCCGAACTTCAAGCAGGGCGCCATCTGGTGGTGGGGGCCAGCAGTACCTCCTCTTCAGCGGCCCACACAACAGTAATATACATCCAAATGTGAAATGGTCGAATGTTTTGTCATGGTTACCCAGATATTATACGGCCTGAAATCTCACACGATTAACCAATCAGATTTGTGGAAAAAAATAATTGGATTAGAATCAGCCATTTTCCTTTTTCTTCTTCTTCTCCTTATGATGCAGTTGTGGTCTTTCCGTGGGTATACTGCCCCTGTGGTTGATGATGGTATTGCTGGCATGATGCTTTAAGTTTAGTGGTCATCACTCTGACATAATGTCATTTAACACTTACATTCTGAGGTGTGGTGGTGTGTGTGTGTGGTGTGGTGTGTGTGTGTGTGTGTGTGTGTGTGTGTGTGTGTGTGTGTGTGTGTGTGTGTGTGTGTGTGTGTGTGTCAGAGTTTAAACTTTAAACCTTAAATCAAACGTCTCTGTGACCTGAAACAACGTGTTCAGCAAAAAAAAAAGACATTTATCATAATGTGTGACGCTGATGTTCCTTGAGGGATCAAACCTTTGGATGTCTGATCGCCACCACAGACTCAGTTGAACTAATGTGGACACTGCAGCTTTAAGCATGTGACCTAATGTGGGCCACGAAATTTAGCAGAGTGACGTCACTCCAGCTTCCCGTCTGTGGCGACAGGCCTGTTACCGAACAGAGACAAATGCTGATAAAATTTCTGAATGAGGCTTGTGCAAGGTATGAGTTTTTTTCCCTAATGCGGTTCGCGGTAAGTAAGATTTCTTTCCCTAATGTGAACTGCAGTAAATCTGTTTTGTCCTTTTTGCTGTTAGCAGTAGGTTGTGATTGTTTTTCCTAATGTGGTTTGCAGTTGCTATTTTTTTCCCTAATGCGATGTGTAGTATAGATATTGTTCCCAATTTCTTTTTTCCTAATGTGGTTTGCAGTTACCATTTTTTTCCTAATGCGATGTGTAGTATAGATATTGTTCCCAATTTCTTTTTTCCTAATGTGGTTTGCAGTTATTTTTTCCATAATACGATGTGTAGTATAGATATTGTTCCCAATTTCTTTTTTCCTAATGTGGTTTGCAGTTATTTTTTCCATAATACGATGTGTAGTATAGATATTGTTCCCAATTTCTTTTTCCTAATGTGGTTTGCAGTTATTTTTTCCCTAATACGATGTCTAGTATAGATATTGTTCCCAATTTCTTTTTTTCCTAATGTGGTTTGCAGTTACCATTTTTTTCCTAATGCGATGTGTAGTATAGATATTGTTCCCAATTTTCGTTTTTCCTAATATGGTTTGCAGTTACTATTATTTTTTTCCATAATACGATGTGTATTATAGATATTGTTCCAATTTCTTTTTTTCCCTAATGTGGTTTGCAGTTACTATTCTTTTTTCCCCTAATACGATGTGTATTATAGGTATTGTTCCCAATTTCTTTTTTCCTAATGTGGTTTGCAGTTACTATTCTTTTTTCCCCTAATACGATGTGTATTATAGATATTGTTCCCAATTTCTTTTTTTTCCTAATGTGGTTTGCAGTTACTATTCTTTTTTTCCCCTAATACGATGTGTATTATAGATATTGTTCCCAATTTCTTTTTTCCTAATGTGGTTTGCAGTTATTTTTTCCCTAATACGATGTCTAGTATAGATATTGTTCCCAATTTCTTTTTCCTAATGTGGTTTGCAGTTATTTTTTCCCTAATACGATGTGTAGTATAGATATTGTTCCCAATTTCTTTTTTTCCTAATGTGGTTTGCAGTTATTTTTTTCCCTAATACATGTCTAGTATAGATATTGTCCCAATTTCTTTTTTCCTAATGTGGTTTGCAGTTACCATTTTTTTCCTAATGCGATGTTGTAGTATAGATATGTTCCTAATTTCTTTTTTCCTAATATGGTTTGCAGTTACTATTATTTTTTCCATAATACGATGTGTATTATAGATATTGTTCCCAAATTCTTTTTTTTCCTATGTGGTTGCAGTTACTATTCTTTTTTCCCCTAATACGATGGGTATTATCAGATATTGTCCCAATTTTCTTTTTTTCCTAATGTGGTTTGCAGTTACTATTCTTTTTTCCCCTAATACGATGTGTATTATAGATATTGTTCCCAATTTCTTTTTTCCCTAATGTGGTTTGCAGTTACTATTCTTTTTTCCCCCTAATACGATGTGTATTATAGATAGTGTTCCCAATTTCCGTCCGTCCATCTGGCGTCTGTCTGGCCACAATTCGTTCAGACGCAATGGCAGCTCGGCACCTATTGTTCGCAAAAACTTCATATTTGGTGGGTACATGCCTTGGAGGAGTACGTCGCATGGATTCGAAGGCCAGTGACCTTGACCTCCATTTCAAGGTCAGCAATGGTCACAACTGTCAAATTCTTTGCCACCTTTTGGTCGTAGAAACTTCATACTTGGTGGGTACATGCCTTGGAGGAGTACGTCGCATGGATTCGAAGGCCAGTGACCTTGACCTCCATTTCAAGGTCAGCAATGGTCACAACTGTCAAATTCTTTGCCACCTTTTGGTCGTAGAAACTTCATACTTGGTGGGTACATGCCTTGGAGGAGTACTTCGCATGGCTTCGAAGGCCGGTGACCTTGACCTCCATTTCAAGGTCACCAGTGGTTGCATTTGTTTTGAAGGCTGGTGACTGTGACCAACTTTTTATGGTCACTTTGGTCACATCCTCTAAATAATTATTCTGCCAAGCTTCAATTCTTCATTGTATATCTCAGTTTATCTGCACTTTGCATGGAAAATAATACTACGTGCGGGGCATTTGTGATGAATGTCTCTAGTTTCCTAATGTGCTTTGCAGTTACTATTTTTTTTTCCAAATACAATGTGTAGTATAGCTATTGCTCTCAATTTCTCTTTGTTCCTAATGTGGTTTGCAGTTACTATTCTTTTTTCCCCTAATACGATGTGTATTATAGATATTGTTCCCAATTTCTTTTTTTCCTAATGTGGTTTGCAGTTACTATTCTTTTTTCCCTAATACGATGTGTATTATAGATATTGTTCCCAATTTCTTTTTTTCCCTAATGTGGTTTGCAGTTACTATTCTTTTTTCCCCTAATACGATGTGTATTATAGATATTGTTCCCAATTTCCGTCCGTCCATCTGGCGTCTGTCTGGCCACAATTCGTTCAGCGCAATGCAGCTCGGCACCTATTGTTCGCAAAAACTTCATATTTGGTGGGTACATGCCTTGGAGGAGTACGTCGCATGGATTCGAAGGCCAGTGACCTTGACCTCCATTTCAAGGTCAGCAATGGTCACAACTGTCAAATTCTTTGCCACCTTTTGGTCGTAGAAACTTCATACTTGGTGGGTACATGCCTTGGAGGAGTACTTCGCATGGCTTCGAAGGCCGGTGACCTTGACCTCCATTTCAAGGTCACCAGTGGTTGCATTTGTTTTGAAGGCTGGTGACTGTGACCAACTTTTTATGGTCACTTTGTCACATCCTCTAAATAATTATTCTGCCAAGCTTCAATTTCTTCATTGTATATCTCAGTTTATCTGCACTTTGCATGGAAAATAATACTACGTGCGGGGCATTTTGTGATGAATGTCTCTAGTTTCCTAATGTGCTTTGCAGTTACTATTTTTTTTTTCCAAATACAATGTGTAGTATAGCTATTGCTCTCAATTTCTCTTTGTTCCTAATGTGGTTTGCAGTTACTATTTTTTTTTCCAAATACAATGTGTAGTATAGCTATTGCTCTCAATTTCTCTTTGTTCCTAATGTGGTTTGCAGTTACTATTTTTTCCATAATCACGATGTGTAGTATACATATTGTTCCTAATTTCATTTTTTTACTCATGTGGTTTGCAGTTACTATTTTTTCCCCTAATGCAATGTGTAGTATACATATTGTTCCCAATTTCTTTTTTTTTTTCCTAATCTGGTTTGCAGTTACTATGTTTTTCCATAATGTGATGTGTAGTATACATATTGTTCCTAATTTCATTTTTTTTACTCATGTGGTTTGCAGTTACTATTTTTTCCCCTAATGCAATGTGTAGTATACATATTGTTCCCAATTTCTTTTTTTTACTCATGTGGTTTGCAGTTACTATTTTTTTCCCCTAATGCAATGTGTAGTATACATATTGTTCCTAATTTCATTTTTTTTACTCATGTGGTTTGCAGTTACTATTTTTTCCCCTAATGCAATGTGTAGTATACATATTGTTCCTAATTTCATTTTTTTTTTTACTCATGTGGTTTGCAGTTACTATTTTTTCCCATAATGCGATGTGTAGTATACATATTGTTCCTAATTTCATTTTTTTTTACTCATGTGGTTTGCAGTTACTATTTTTTCCATAATGCGATGTGTAGTATACATATTGTTCCCAATTTCTTTTTTTTACTCATGTGGTTTGCAGTTACTACTTTTTCCCATAATGCGATGTGTAGTATACATATTGTTCCTAATTTCATTTTTTTTTAATCATGTGGTTTGCAGTTACTATTTTTTCCCATAATGCGATGTGTAGTATACATATTGTTCCCAATTTCTTTTTTTTACTCATGTGGTTTGCAGTTACTACTTTTTCCCATAATGCGATGTGTAGTATACATATTGTTCCTAATTTCATTTTTTTTACTCATGTGGTTTGCAGTTACTATTTTTTCCATAATCACGATGTGTAGTATACATATTGTTCCTAATTTCATTTTTTTACTCATGTGGTTTGCAGTTACTATTTTTTCCCCTAATGCAATGTGTAGTATACATATTGTTCCCAATTTCTTTTTTTTTTCCTAATCTGGTTTGCAGTTACTATGTTTTTCCATAATGTGATGTGTAGTATACATATTGTTCCTAATTTCATTTTTTTTACTCATGTGGTTTGCAGTTACTATTTTTTCCCCTAATGCAATGTGTAGTATACATATTGTTCCCAATTTCTTTTTTTTACTCATGTGGTTTGCAGTTACTATTTTTTCCCCTAATGCAATGTGTAGTATACATATTGTTCCTAATTTCATTTTTTTTACTCATGTGGTTTGCAGTTACTATTTTTTCCCCTAATGCAATGTGTAGTATACATATTGTTCCTAATTTCATTTTTTTTTACTCATGTGGTTTGCAGTTACTATTTTTTCCCATAATGCGATGTGTAGTATACATATTGTTCCTAATTTCATTTTTTTTTACTCATGTGGTTTGCAGTTACTATTTTTTCCATAATGCGATGTGTAGTATACATATTGTTCCCAATTTCTTTTTTTTACTCATGTGGTTTGCAGTTACTACTTTTTCCCATAATGCGATGTGTAGTATACATATTGTTCCTAATTTCATTTTTTTTTTAATCATGTGGTTTGCAGTTACTATTTTTTCCCATAATGCGATGTGTAGTATACATATTGTTCCCAATTTCTTTTTTTTACTCATGTGGTTTGCAGTTACTACTTTTTCCCATAATGCGATGTGTAGTATACATATTGTTCCTAATTTCATTTTTTTTACTCATGTGGTTTGCAGTTACTATTTTTTCCATAATGCGATGTGTAGTATACATATTGTTCCTAATTTCATTTTTTTTACTCATGTGGTTTGCAGTTACTATTTTTTCCCCTAATGCAATGTGTAGTATACATATTGTTCCCAATTTCTTTTTTTTCCTAATGTGGTTTGCAGTTACTAATTTTTTCCATAATGCGATGTGTAGTATAGATATTGTTCCCAATTTCTTTTTTTTTTCCTAATGTGGTTTGCAGTTACTATTTTTTCCCCTAATGCGATGTGTAGTATAGATATTGTTCCCAATTTCTTTTTTTTTTCCTAATGTGGTTTGCAGTTACTATTTTTTCCATAATGCGATGTGTAGTATACATATTGTTCCTAATTTCTTTTTTTTTTCCTAATTTTTTCCTTCAGCTTTCAGGCTCCTCTCCTGTGGAACCAGCTCCCAATTCAGATCAGGGAGACAGACACCCTCTCTACTTTTAAGATTAGGCTTAAAACTTTCCTTTTTGCTAAAGCTTATAGTTAGGGCTGGATCAGGTGACCCTGAACCATCCCTTAGTTATGCTGCTATAGACGTAGACTGCTGGGGGGTTCCCATGATGCACTGTTTCTTTCTCTTTTTGCTCTGTATGCACCACTCTGCATTTAATCATTAGTGATCGATCTCTGCTCCCCTCCACAGCATGTCTTTTTCCTGGTTCTCTCCCTCAGCCCCAACCAGTCCCAGCAGAAGACTGCCCCTCCCTGAGCCTGGTTCTGCTGGAGGTTTCTTCCTGTTAAAAAGGAGTTTTTCCTTCCCACTGTAGCCAAGTGCTTGCTCACAGGGGGTCGTTTTGACCGTTGGGGTTTTACGTAATTATTGTATGGCCTTGCCTTACAATATAAAGCGCCTTGGGGCAACTGTTTGTTGTGATTTGGCGCTATATAAAAAAAATTGATTGATTGATTGATGTGGTTTGCAGTTACTATTTTTTCCCATAATGCGATGTGTAGTATACATATTGTTCCCAATTTCTTTTTTTTTTCCTTATGTGGTTTGCAGTTACTATTTTTTTCCATAATGCGATGTGTAGTATACATATTGTTCCTAATTTCATTTTTTTTACTCATGTGGTTTGCAGTTACTATGTTTTCCCCTAATGTGATGTGTAGTATACATATTGTTCCCAATTTCTTTTTTTTACTCATGTGGTTTGCAGCTACTATTTCTTTCCCTAATACAATGTGTAGTATTGATATTGTTCCCAATTTCTTTTTTTTCCTAATGTGGTTTGCAGTTACTATTCTTTTTCCCTAATACGATGTGTAGTATAGATATTGTTCCCAATTTCTTTTTTTTTTCCTAATGTGGTTTGCAGTTACTATTTTTTCCCCTAATGCAATGTGTAGTATACATATTGTTCCCAATTTCTTTTTTCTTTACTCATGGTTTGCAGTTACTATTCTTTTTTTCCCTAATGCGATGTGTAGTATAGATATTGTTCCCAATTTCTTTTTTCTTTACTCGTGTGGTTTGCAGCTACTATTACTTGTGTGGTTTGCAGCTACTATTTCTTTCCCTAATATGATATGTAGTATAGATATTGTTCCCAATTTCTTTTTTCCTAATGTGGTTTGCCGTTACTATTTTTTCCCCTAATGCAATGTGTAGTATAGATATAGTTCCCAATTTCTTTTTTTCCTAATGTGGTTTGCAGTTACTATTTTTTCCCTAATGCAATGTGTAGTATAGATATTGTTCCCAATTTCTTTTTTTCCTAATGTGGTTTGCAGTTACTGTTCTTTCTTTCCCCAATGCAATGTGTAGTATAGATATAGCTACCAATTTCTTTTTTTTCCTAATGTGGTTTGCAGTTACTATTTTTCCCTAATGCGATGTGTAGTATACATATTGTTCCCAATTTCTTTTTTTTACTCATGTGGTTTGCAGCTACTATTTCTTTCCCTAATACAATGTGTAGTATAGATATTGTTCCCAATTTATTTTTTTTCCTAATGTGGTTTGCAGTTACTATTTTTCCCTAATGCGATGTGTAGTATAGATATTGTTCCCAATTTCTTTTTTTTCCTAATGTGGTTTGCAGTTACTATTTTTTCCTCTAATGCGATGTGTAGTATACATATTGTACCCAATTTCTTTTTTTTACTCATGTGGTTTGCAGCTACTATTTCTTTGCCTAATACAATGTGTAGTATAGATATTGTTCCCAATTTCTTTTTTTTTTTCCTAATGTGGTTTGCAGTTACTATGTTTTTCCATAATGCGATGTGTAGTATACATATTGTTCCTAATTTCATTTTTTTTTTTACTCATGTGGTTTGCAGTTACTATTTTTTCCCATAATGCGATGTGTAGTATACATATTGTCCCTAATTTCTTTTTTTTTACTCATGTGGTTTGCAGTTACTATTTTTTCCCATAATGCGATGTGTAGTATACATAATGTTCCTAATTTCATTTTTTTTACTCATGTGGTTTGCAGTTACTATTTTTTCCATAATGCAATGTGTAGTATACATATTGTTCCCAATTTCTTTTTTTTCCTAATGTGGTTTGCAGTTACTATTTTTTTCCATAATGCGATGTGTAGTATACATATTGTTCCTAATTTCATTTTTTTTACTCGTGGTTTGCAGCTACTATTTCTTTCCCTAATATGATATGTAGTATAGATATTGTTCCCAATTTCTTTTTTCCTAATGTGGTTTGCAGTTACTATTTTTCCCTAATGCGATGTGTAGTATAGATATTGTTCCCAATTTCTTTTTTTTCCTAATGTGGTTTGCAGTTACTATTTTTTCCCCTAATGCGATGTGTAGTATACATATTGTTCCCAATTTCTTTTTTCTTTACTCGTGGTTTGCAGTTACTATTCTTTTTTTTCCCTAATGCGATGTGTAGTATAGATATTGTTCCCAATTTCTTTTTTTTTTTCCTAATGTGGTTTGCAGTTACTATTTTTTTCCCCTAATGCGATGTGTAGTATACATATTGTTCCCAGTTTCTTTTTTCTTTAGTCGTGGTTTGCAGTTACTATTCTTTTTTTTCCCTAATGCGATGTGTAGTATAGATATTGTTCCCAATTTCTTTTTTTTTCCTAATGTGGTTTGCAGTTACTATTCTTTCTTTCCCTAATGTGATGTGTAGTATAGATATTGTTGCCAATTTGTTTTTTTCCTAATGTGGTTTGCAGTTACTATTCTTTTTTTTCCCTAATGCGATGTGTAGTATAGATATTGTTCCCAATTTCTTTTTTTCTTAATGTGGTTTGTAGTTACTATTTTTTCCCCCTAATGCGATGTGTAGTATAGATATTGTTCCCAATTTCTTTTTTTCCTAGTGTGGTCTGCAGTTACTATTCTTTTTTTCCCTAATGCGATGCGTAGTATAGATATTGTTCCCAAGTTCTTTTTTTCCTAATGTGGTTTGCAGTTGCTATTTTTTTCCCTAATGTGATGTGTAGTATAGATATTGTTCCCAATTTCTTTTTTCCTAATGTGGTTTGCAGTTACTGTTCTTTTTTCCCCTAATGCAGTGGGTAGTATAGATATTGTTCCCAATTTCTTTTTTCCTAATGTGGTTTGCAGTTACTATTCTTTCTTTCCCTAATGTGATGTGTAGTATAGATATTGTTCCCAATTTGTTTTTTTCCTAATGCGGTTTGCAGTTACTATTCTTTTTTTCACTAATGCGATGTGTAGTATTGATATTGTTCCCAATTTGTTTTTTTCCTAATGCGGTTTGCAGTTACTATTCTTTCTTTCCCTAATGTGATGTGTAGTATAGATATTGTTCCCAATTTGTTTTTTTCCTAATGCGGTTTGCAGTTACTATTCTTTTTTTCACTAATGCGATGTGTAGTATAGATATTGTTCCCAATTTGTTTTTTTCCTAATGCGGTTTGCAGTTACTATTCTTTTTTTCACTAATGTGATGTGTAGTATAGATATTGTTCCCAATTTGTTTTTTTCCTAATGCGGTTTGCAGTTACTATTCTTTTTTCACTAATGCGATGTGTAGTATAGATATTGTTCCCAATTTGTTTTTTTCCTAATGCGGTTTGCAGTTACTATTCTTTTTTTCACTAATGTGATGTGTAGTATAGATATTGTTCCCAATTTGTTTTTTTCCTAATGCGGTTTGCAGTTACTATTCTTTTTTTCACTAATGCGATGTGTAGTATAGATATTGTTCCCAATTTCTTTTTTTCTTAATGTGGTTTGCAGTTACTATTTTTTCCCCTAATGCGATGTGTAGTATAGATATTGTTCCCAATTTCGTTTTTTCCTAGTGTGGTTTGCAGTTGCTATTCTTTTTTTCCCTAATGCGATGCGTAGTATAGATATTGTTCCCAATTTCTTTTTTTCCTAATGTGGTTTGCAGTTGCTATTTTTTTCCCTAATGTGATGTGTAGTATAGATATTGTTCCCAATTTCTTTTTTTCCTAATGTGGTTTGCAGTTACTGTTCTTTTTTCCCCTACTGCAATGTGTAGTATAGATATTGCTCCCAATTTTTTTTTCCTAATGTGGTTTGCAGTTACTATTTTTTCTCCCTAATACAATGTGTAATATATTGTTCCCAATTTCTTTTTTTCCTAATGTGGTTTGCAGTTACTGTTCTTTTTTCCCCTAATGCGATGTGTAGTATAGCTATTGCTCCCAATTTCTTTTTTTCCCTAATGTGGTTTGCAGTTACTATTTTTTTCCCTAATGCGATGTGTAGTATTAGGAAATAATGTGGTTTAAGGTAAGATTTCTTTCTCTAATGTGGACTGTGGTAAGTAAGTTTTTCCTTTTGCTGTTAGCATTAAGTGTGATTGTTTTTCCTAATGCAGTTTGCGTTTCGTAGGATTTTTGGATGGGAAACTGTCCGTTTCTGGACTTGTGTCAGAAAAGGAATCTTACACGGAAGCTGTGCCAAAATCCTGACGTGGGCCTGCTGTGGCGACCCTGAACAAACAGCGGCAGCTGGAAGATAAACAACAACGGTTTGCAGTAACTACACATCTTTCCCTCATACGGTTTGCAGTCAGTAAATTGTGGGTGTGGTCTGTATTCTGAGGCTGCTCTCTATGGAGTGGTGTGGCCAGAAAATGGCAACATTTATTCATTTAAACTGTGCGATCATTCAGAAAACTGGAACTCAGTCTCAGAAAATGTGGTGAACGGTGGGATCTGATCTCAAAACCACTCAAGATGAAGGTGAAGAAGGTAAGAGGCGGGGCTAAGGACTTAACGCTGAGGGATGGAGTCTTTCCCGGCCGGAGCAACAGGAAGTACTCCAAGCACGTGTTGCATTATGGGTGGAGGCGTGTCCTCTGATGAGGGAATCTGCTTTTGTTGTTTGTTTATTAACGTTATGGTATAATGTACCAAGCTAACGTCTGACCGCGTTCTACCTAATCTGAGATCAGGGTTGGAATTAAAAAGTTTGCATCACGTCTCAGCAGGTGGTGATGAAGTTCTCGTGAGCCGCTCGCCCGTACCAGTCAGTTGACACATCGATCTTGGAGATTTTGAAGTTGAGGTCAGCCATCCCTCCAACTGGAACACGGTCGCTGCCTGTGGCGAAGTGAAGGAGCTTCTTCTGCAGCTCCAGCGGGAACGCCAACACCACGTCCCAGAAACACCTGCAGAAAACAAGGTCACCATCAGGCAGCAGGTCCAAATAAGGCGTGATGAAAATCAACATTCTTCTCTTTTATGTGTTTGTGCAACAGGCCTGCTGCTGCTGCTCGCATCTGTCAGCACGCTGCTGAGTCAGAGCCTGCGGGCCTCCGCCACTCTGGAGAGGGAGGGACGCACAGCAGCACTTCCTGCCGAGTACGTGCAGAGTCTCACGTCGTACCAACAGTCAAAACAATCACCACTACTTTTACTTTTACACATGCATGTGCACACGCACAGTCACAGAATTTACATTTAACTGATCATGTTAAAGATTTTTAGTTCAAGTCACACTGCATGATTACCACAAGAGGGGGCGCTATAGAGTGAGAAAAAAAATCAGTAGTTTATAGCTGCCAGGAAGATCCACCTTGATTTTGGAGAAAATGTCAAGCAGTAAGCTCCAGCCATGCTAAATGAAGCCCACACGGAAGAAGAAAAAGCTGCAGTTCCTGTAGAAACAGAGCAGGTTCCCGTAGAAGCCCAAGTTAAAATGTCTAACTTTAGAGCAGAAATAAACATTTCTAAATGTTTCTAGCCTGGTACAAAACCAGTTTTGGTCTCTATCGATTGTTTCCTCCTCCATGACAGCTGTACAATCAATCAATCAATCAATCAATCAATTTTTTTTATATAGCGCCAAATCACAACAAACAGTTGCCCCAAGGCGCTTTATATTGTAAGGCAAGGCCATACAATAATTATGTAAAACCCCAACGGTCAAAACGACCCCCTGTGAGCAAGCACTTGGCTACAGTGGGAAGGAAAAACTCCCTTTTAACAGGAAGAAACCTCCAGCAGAACCAGGCTCAGGGAGGGGCAGTCTTCTGCTGGGACTGGTTGGGGCTGAGGGAGAGAACCAGGAAAAAGACATGCTGTGGAGGGGAGCAGAGATCGATCACTAATGATTAAATGCAGAGTGGTGCATACAGAGCAAAAAGAGAAAGAAACAGTGCATCATGGGAACCCCCCAGCAGTCTACGTCTATAGCAGCATAACTAAGGGATGGTTCAGGGTCACCTGATCCAGCCCTAACTATAAGCTTTAGCAAAAAGGAAAGTTTTAAGCCTAATCTTAAAAGTTGAGAGGGTGTCTGTCTCCCTGATCTGAATTGGGAGCTGGTTCCACAGGAGAGGAGCCTGAAAGCTGAAGGCTCTGCCTCCCATTCTACTCTTACAAACCCTAGGAACTACAAGTAAGCCTGCAGTCTGAGAGCGAAGCGCTCTATTGGGGTGATATGGTACTACGAGGTCCCTAAGATAAGATGGGACCTGATTATTCAAAACCTTATAAGTAAGAAGAAGAATTTTAAATTCTATTCTAGAATTAACAGGAAGCCAATGAAGAGAGGCCAATATGGGTGAGATATGCTCTCTCCTTCTAGTCCCCGTCAGTACTCTAGCTGCAGCATTTTGAATTAACTGAAGGCTTTTTAGGGAACTTTTAGGACAACCTGATAATAATGAATTACAATAGTCCAGCCTAGAGGAAATAAATGCATGAATTAGTTTTTCAGCATCACTCTGAGACAAGACCTTTCTAATTTTAGAGATATTGCGTAAATGCAAAAAAGCAGTCCTACATATTTGCTTAATATGCGCTTTGAATGACATATCCTGATCAAAAATGACTCCAAGATTTCTCACAGTATTACTAGAGGTCAGGGTAATGCCATCCAGAGTAAGGATCTGGTTAGACACCATGTTTCTAAGATTTGTGGGGCCAAGTACAATAACTTCAGATTTATCTGAGTTTAAAAGCAGGAAATTAGAGGTCATCCATGTCTTTATGTCTGTAAGACAATCCTGCAGTTTAGCTAATTGGTGTGTGTCCTCTGGCTTCATGGATAGATAAAGCTGGGTATCATCTGCGTAACAATGAAAATTTAAGCAATACCGTCTAATAATACTGCCTAAGGGAACCATGTATAAAGTGAATAAAATTGGTCCTAGCACAGAACCTTGTGGAACTCCATAATTAACTTTAGTCTGTGAAGAAGATTCCCCATTTACATGAACAAATTGTAATCTATTAGACAAATATGATTCAAACCACCGCAGCGCAGTGCCTTTAATACCTATGACATGCTCTAATCTCTGTAATAAAATTTTATGGTCAACAGTATCAAAAGCAGCACTGAGGTCTAACAGAACAAGCACAGAGATGAGTCCACTGTCCGAGGCCATAAGAAGATCATTTGTAACCTTCACTAATGCTGTTTCTGTACTATGATGAATTCTAAAACCTGACTGAAACTCTTCAAATAGACCATTCCTCTGCAGATGATCAGTTAGCTGTTTTACAACTACCCTTTCAAGAATTTTTGAGAGAAAAGGAAGGTTGGAGATTGGCCTATAATTAGCTAAGATAGCTGGGTCAAGTGATGGCTTTTTAAGTAATGGTTTAATTACTGCCACCTTAAAAGCCTGTGGTACATAGCCAACTAACAAAGATAGATTGATCATATTTAAGATCGAAGCATTAAATAATGGTAGGGCTTCCTTGAGCAGCCTGGTAGGAATGGGGTCTAATAAACATGTTGATGGTTTGGATGAAGTAACTAATGAAATAACTCAGACAGAACAATCGGAGAGAAAGAGTCTAACCAAATACCGGCATCACTGAAAGCAGCCAAAGATAACGATACGTCTTTGGGATGGTTATGAGTAATTTTTTCTCTAATAGTTAAAATTTTGTTAGCAAAGAAAGTCATGAAGTCATTACTAGTTAAAGTTAATGGAATATTCAGCTCAATAGAGCTCTGACTCTTTGTCAGCCTGGCTACAGTGCTGAAAAGAAACCTGGGGTTGTTCTTATTTTCTTCAATTAGTGATGAGTAGAAAGATGTCCTAGCTTTACGGAGGGCTTTTTTATAGAGCAACAGACTCTTTTTCCAGGCTAAGTGAAGATCTTCTAAATTAGTGAGACGCCATTTCCTCTCCAACGTACGAGTTATCTGCTTTAAGCTACGAGTTTGTGAGTTATACCACGGAGTCAGACACTTCTGATTTAAAGCTCTCTTTTTCAGAGGAGCTACAGCATCCAAAGTTGTCTTCAATGAGGATGTAAATCTATTGACGAGATACTCTATCTCCCTTACAGAGTTTAGCTACTCTGCACTGTGTTGGTATATGGCATTAGAGAACATAAAGAAGGAATCATATCCTTAAACCTAGTTACAGCGCTTTCTGAAAGACTTCTAGTGTAATGAAACTTATTCCCCACTGCTGGGTAGTCCATCAGAGTAAATGTAAATGTTATTAAGAAATGATCAGACAGAAGGGAGTTTTCAGGGAATACTGTTAAGTCTTCTATTTCCATACCATAAGTCAGAACAAGATCTAAGATATGATTAAAGTGGTGGGTGGACTCATTTACATTTTGAGCAAAGACAATTGAGTCTAATAATAGATTAAATGCAGTGTTGAGGCTGTCATTCTCAGCATCTGTGTGGATGTTAAAATCGCCCACTATAATTATCTTATCTGAGCTAAGCACTAAGTCAGACAAAAGGTCTGAAAATTCACAGAGAAACTCACAGTAACGACCAGGTGGACGATAGATAATAACAAATAAAACTGTTTTTTGGGACTTCCAATTTGGATGGACAAGACTAAGAGACAAGCTTTCAAATGAATTAAAGCTCTGTCTGGGTTTTTGATTAATTAATAAGCTGGAATGGAAGACTGCTGCTAATCCTCCTCCTCGGCCCGTGCTACGAGCATTCTGACAGTTAGTGTGACTCGGGGGTGTTGACTCATTTAAACTAACATATTCATCCTGCTGTAACCAGGTTTCTGTAAGGCAGAATAAATCAATATGTTGATCAATTATTATATCATTTACCAACAGGGACTTAGAAGAGAGAGACCTAATGTTTAATAGACCACATTTAACTGTTTTAGTCTGTGGTGCAGTTGAAGGTGCTATATTATTTTTTCTTTTTGAATTTTTATGCTTAAATAGATTTTTGCTGGTTATTGGTAGTCTGGGAGCAGGCACCGTCTCTACGGGGATGGGGTAATGAGGGGATGGCAGGGGGAGAGAAGCTGCAGAGAGGTGTGTAAGACTACAACTCTGCTTCCTGGTCCCAACCCTGGATAGTCACGGTTTGGAGGATTTAAGAAAATTGGCCAGATTTCTAGAAATGAGAGCTGCTCCATCCAAAGTGGGATGGATGCCGTCTCTCCTAACAAGACCAGGTTTTCCCCAGAAGCTTTGCCAATTATCTATGAAGCCCACCTCATTTTTTGGACACCACTCAGACAGCCAGCAATTCAAGGAGAACATGCGGCTAAACATGTCACTCCCGGTCTGATTGGGGCATCACTGTAAAGCGCTGTGAGCTTCTACCAAATTTCACTTTGTCTCATTTGATATGTTGTCCAACATTGTGAAGGACACTAAAAGCACCAGCTGTCTCTTCAACCCACTCTCGACTAAACTGTCTAAAGACTACATCATTAGCATTCACAACATTGAATATCGTTAATGAAAGAACGCCCAAATACTTATGGACCTTCCAAATTATATAGTAGGTACCTAAGTGGATAAGGAGTAGGTCTGCCAATATGGAGACCTGGGTTTGAATCCTGCTCATGATACCTGTCTGTGTCTTCAGACAAGACACTTAGTCCACCCTGCTGTAAATGGGTCCCGGCCTCAGCTGGGGGACTGTCCTGTGTTGGATGGGTGTCCCGTCCAGGGGGAGTTGTACACTCTTATCTGTTTGACACTATGGAAAATAAGATATGCACTGGCACCAACGGGCCTCAGGGCCTACACAGGACGCCCACTGCCCATCACAAGTTTGGACACACTTTCCCATTCAAACTGTGTCTAAACCTTTGACTGGTACTTACTTTACTTACTTACATTACTTACTTACTGTATTTACCTACTTTACTTGCTTACATTACCTACTTTACAAAACTTAATTTATTTACATGACTTACTTTACTTACCTACTTAACTGACATTACTTACTGACATTGCTTACTTTACTTGCTTATTACATAGTTACCTTACTTACCCACTATACTTGCTTACATTACCTACTTTATAAACACAAACATTGCTTACTGACTTTACTCACCTACTTTATTTACTTACTTACATTACTTGCTTACATTATTGACTTACTTTTACTTCCTTCTTTCCTGACTGTATGTAATATCCAAGTACTTGGCAAACATTAACTCCTCATTTTGATGTCACTTTAATCTGTCTCTGATGGTATTGATGGTTTTAACTAAAGACATTTAAAACATTGGTTGTCCAGCAGCCATTCACATAATAAGCAGAGTGGACTGGGGCAGTGTCCAAATACTTATGGAGTGGGATGGGGGTTGCCTAGCAACCGTACTGTCAGAGCCAAAGCGTCACCCGGGTGTCCTGCTGCTACCTAAATAAATAGAAATGATGGTTTGGGACAGTGACGGTGTGTTTGCTCATCCGTCTCACCGCACGGTGGCGTCCGTCTTGCTGTATCCTTCATACTGAGCGGCCTTCTGCAGGATGCTCATGTCCAGCTCTGGGTTGCCACAGACCAACATCTCCACCTCCTCCGGGCGCAGCAGCTGTAACAACACGCAGATGATCAAATATTTGTTTTCAGAGTATTTGTTTCCAGCCTGGTAGTCAGGAAGCCCACAGACAGCATTTGGTCCCTCTGATAAGACATGGAGACGCTGACGCTGAAGAGACATCACCAGTCTGCTTCTAGCTCAGCGCTGTGTGAATGTCTCTCTCACTGTGACAGACTTGGATCCTAATCCGGATCCACCTGGAGGCTGTTCATGATATTTACAGTATGATTGACAGGTTTCAGCATCTTTTGAGAAAAATCTTCAGCGATGGTGAAATTTGAGAAGTTCTTCTTTTTGATCCGATTCATCGTCCCACCAAAACCTTTTCCCTGCACTGATAAGTGGGAGGAGCATGGGCAGCAAAAGGGCGGGGCCCTGACACCCAGTAGCACCAAGCGGTGATTACCTGCATCGTAAGTTTCACTTTGTGTGTCTAAGATGTACGAGATATCGCAGGATTCCAACCAGAAATTCAACATCGTGACACAAGTTCCACATAAAGATCAAGAATTTTTACTACAGTTTTTACTAAAAGACACTGTTAATCACCACATGGCACTGTTGGGTTCTGCTGTCGCAGCTCAGAGAGTCACAGCGCCACGATGTGGACTGTTTTGAACCTGTGGCCACACACCCCCAATAATGCGTCAGTGAGTTAGTTCATCCAGCCAGATGTGTCAGCAATAACTCAAAAACAATTCATGTGATCATCTTGTAACTCTTCAAATTAAATGGACACAACATGAGGATGAAGGACCGACGTGACCGAGTCCAGCCTGAACCAAACAGAGCAGGACATAAGGAACAGATGGAATGTGATGCAGGAAAATGGGAATGACACCAAAACGTCTCACTTTTACTACAAATTAGTGATGTCAAAGTCAAAACACTGGTTTGCAACTTTCCAAACACCTACAACTGCCGTGTTTTGGAACACTGTTCTGCAGTTCGGATCAAAATGAAGACAGTTTGAACACTGACACCTGATGGACAGCTGACACATGTTCATCCATAAATGATGAATTTCACATCTGATGGCTGCACAGTCTGCATGCAAACACGTGTATGATGCCTGTGAAGAAATAAACCAACACCACCAATCATATCAACACCACGGAAACGCGCTGACTCAGAGAGGAAACACACTGACTCAGAGAGGAAACACGCTGACTCACAAAGGAAACACGCTGACTCACAAAGGAAACACGCTGACTCAGAGAGGAAACACACTGACTCAGAGAGGAAACACGCTGACTCACAAAGGAAACACGCTGACTCACAGAGAAAACACGCTGACTCAGAGAGGAAACACACTGACTCAGAGAGGAAACACGCTGACTCAGAGAGGAAACACGCTGACTCAGAGAGGAAACACACTGACTCAGAGAGGAAACACGCTGACTCACAGAGAAAACACGCTGACTCAGAGAGGAAACACGCTGACTCAGAGAGGAAACACGCTGACTCAGAGAGGAAACACACTGACTCACAGAGAAAACACGCTGACTCAGAGAGGAAACACGTTGACTCAGAGAGGAAACACACTGACTCAGAGAGGAAACACGCTGACTCACAGAGAAAACACACTGACTCAGAGAGGAAACACGCTGACTCACAGAGAAAACACGCTGACTCAGAGAGGAAACACACTGACTCAGAGAGGAAACACGCTGACTCACAGAGAAAACACGCTGACTCAGAGAGGAAACACGTTGACTCAGAGAGGAAACACACTGACTCACAGAGAAAACACACTGACTCAGAGAGGAAACACACTGACTCAGAGAGGAAACACGCTGACTCACAAAGGAAACACGCTGACTCACAAAGGAAACACACTGACTCAGAGAGGAAACACACTGACTCAGAGAGGAAACACACTGACTCAGAGAGGAAACACGCTGACTCACAAAGGAAACACGCTGACTCACAAAGGAAACACGCTGACTCAGAGAGGAAACACACTGACTCAGAGAGGAAACACGCTGACTCACAAAGGAAACACGCTGACTCACAGAGAAAACACGCTGACTCAGAGAGGAAACACACTGACTCAGAGAGGAAACACGCTGACTCAGAGAGGAAACACGCTGACTCAGAGAGGAAACACACTGACTCAGAGAGGAAACACGCTGACTCACAGAGAAAACACGCTGACTCAGAGAGGAAACACGCTGACTCAGAGAGGAAACACGCTGACTCAGAGAGGAAACACACTGACTCACAGAGAAAACACGCTGACTCAGAGAGGAAACACGTTGACTCAGAGAGGAAACACACTGACTCAGAGAGGAAACACGCTGACTCACAGAGAAAACACACTGACTCAGAGAGGAAACACGCTGACTCACAGAGAAAACACGCTGACTCAGAGAGGAAACACACTGACTCAGAGAGGAAACACGCTGACTCAGAGAGGAAACACACTGACTCAGAGAGGAACACGCTGACTCAGAGAGGAAACACACTGACTCAGAGAGGAAACACGCTGACTCACAGAGAAAACACGCTGACTCAGAGAGGAAACACGCTGACTCAGAGAGGAAACACGCTGACTCAGAGAGGAAACACACTGACTCACAGAGAAAACACGCTGACTCAGAGAGGAAACACGTTGACTCAGAGAGGAAACACACTGACTCAGAGAGGAAACACGCTGACTCACAGAGAAAACACACTGACTCAGAGAGGAAACACGCTGACTCACAGAGAAAACACGCTGACTCAGAGAGGAAACACACTGACTCAGAGAGGAAACACGCTGACTCACAGAGAAAACACGCTGACTCAGAGAGGAAACACGTTGACTCAGAGAGGAAACACACTGACTCACAGAGAAAACACACTGACTCAGAGAGGAAACACACTGACTCAGAGAGGAAACACGCTGACTCACAAAGGAAACACGCTGACTCAGAGAGAAAACACGCTGACTCAGAGAGGAAACACACTGACTCAGAGAGGAAACACGCTGACTCAGAGAGGAAACACGCTGACTCAGAGAGGAAACACACTGACTCAGAGAGGAAACACGCTGACTCAGAGAGGAAACACGCTGACTCAGAGAGGAAACACGCTGACTCACAGAGAAAACACGCTGACTCAGAGAGGAAACACACTGACTCAGAGAGGAAACACACTGACTCAGAGAGGAAACACGCTGACTCACAAAGGAAACACGCTGACTCACAGAGAAAACACGCTGACTCAGAGAGGAAACACACTGACGCAGAGAGGAAACACACTGACTCAGAGAGGAAACACGCTGACTCACAGAGAAAACACGCTGACTCAGAGAGGAAACACACTGACTCAGAGAGGAAACACGCTGACTCACAGAGAAAACACGTTGACTCAGAGAGGAAACACACTGACTCAGAGAGGAAACACGCTGACTCACAGAGAAAACACGCTGACTCAGAGAGGAAACACGCTGACTCACAGAGAAAACACGCTGACTCAGAGAGGAAACACGCTGACTCAGAGAGGAAACACGCTGACTCACAGAGGAAACACGCTGACTCACAGAGAAAACACACTGACTCACAGAGAAAACACACTGACTCACAGAGGAAACACGCTGACTCACAGAGAAAACACGCTGACTCACAGAGAAAACACGCTGACTCACAGAGGAAACACGCTGACTCACAGAGGAAACACGCTGACTCACAGAGAAAACACACTGACTCACAGAGAAAACACACTGACTCACAGAGGAAACACGCTGACTCACAGAGAAAACGCGCTGACTCACAGAGAAAACGCGCTGACTCACAGAGGAAACGCACTGACTCACAGAGGAAACGCACTGACTCACAGAGAAAACGCACTGACTCACAGAGAAAACGCGCTGACTCACAGAGGAAACGCACTGACTCACAGAGGAAACGCACTGACTCACAGAGAAAACGCGCTGACTCACAGAGGAAACGCATTGACTCACAGAGGAAACACGCTGACTCACAGAGGAAACACGCTGACTCACAGAGGAAACGTGCTGACTCACAGAGAAAACACGCTGACTCACAGAGGAAACACGCTGACTCACATGAAAGGTGCTGACTCACAGAGGAAACACGCTGACTCACATGAAAGGTGCTGACTCACCATGAGCGCATCAGAAGCACACACACTGTGGAAGCCGTGATAGAAGGCAGCAAACTGCTTATAAATGGATTTATTCAGCAGAAAGTCGACGTAGAGCTGGACGTAGTCTGTGGAGACAAAAGTAAGACTTTTCAGACTCCATGATGCCATTTCTTTTGGCTCAGCACAGTGATGGAGACAGAAAGAGCTTCTGTATGGAAAATGAGCTTTAAGGAAATATCTGAGCTCAGCGTATCCTCTTTAAAGGAACAAAGAGAAGCTTTTCAGCTGAGCCAGGTTTCACGACACCTTCAAACGAAGCACTGAAAGGCTTTGTGCGGCGTTAACATTCCATGGAATCAGAGCAAAGCTGCTCTCAGGTGGGACGGGGTGGTGGACTGCGGGTCTCCTCTGGTTTGTGAACAGAACTTAAAAATAAGTGAGCTGTGGGAAAACCATAAGGAGCAGAAATCTTTCAGTTTGGGGTTGGACTGTGTAAAGACAGAAGGTTTTACAGACGTGAGTGTTTGGCTGCTCTTTTTTCAACATCATTAAAACACATTTAATGTTTGTCTAAATCTTTACATTTACTTCACGCCTTTAGAAAGACTAAACATTTGCTGAGCTCAGTGTCGCTATCATACATCATTTCATATGAAGCGAGCTGAACTGTTCGAGGCTTTGGAAAAGCCTAGGCATCTACCTTTTAATAAGCAGTGAATGAATGGAGTCTATCCCCTGCACACTGTGAACACAAAATAACTCAAACACAATCACTGCCATCATTACTGACGTCTCCAACTTGAAAGTGCACATAATGAGGATCAACTGATAAAAAGGTGATGAACTTTGATGCACCGGATGAATTAAAAAAACAACTTTGTTTTGCTTCACTTCCTTCTCTCTCTCTCTCTCAGCATATATGTGTTTTCAAATTTAACAGGGAGCTCAAAATTACCTTGTTTTTTCTATTTCTTTCATTTCCAAAGCTGAGTCATTGCTTATGTGAGACCAAACATGGGAAAATCCATTTCCACTATCTCCAAAATGTCCCTACAGGCCTGAGAAGGACCGTATTTTACGTCATTAAGACAAGTGCCACAGCCTCTCCAATCACAGCCACGATGGGCTGGAGCTAATTCAACTGTCATGGGTGTCTTGGTGGCTTTCCTCACCAGTCTTCTCTGTGCAAATCCACAGGCTGCTCTTAGCCACTGTTAAAAAGAATACATTAAATCTTAGATTTTCTTTCTTAGATGTTTCTTAGTTGTTTGTTTTTCAGACGATAAAACATTAATCTTGTATAAAACAAGGAGAGCAGCACTGCACCAGGCTTTAGCTGAGTTGCAATTTTCCGCCTGTAGTCCGTGGGCAGGTAAGTAGAACAATACATTAACGACAGAACAGGATATGAAAGAATAAGCCTAAGCTGTCTTTGTGTTTATTTTAATCTGCTGAGTTGAAGTACAGTGAGTGCTGTTGCCGTGGTTACGCAGGCTGCAGGACTCCCTGAGGTGAGGACGTGTGTCACACTGATGGAGGCAGTCACGGCGGTCACGGCGGTGTCGGCAGTCTCACCCTTTCTGTTCTGCTTCGTGACAGGAATCTTGTCTCCCCCGGCCTTCAGGTTGTAGGACTTGACCACGCCCATCTCCTCCTGCAGCACCTGCAAACCAGAACAGTGTCAAAACCAAAAGGCCAGACGGCTCGTCACGACATGCTGCCAATAAAACAAGTCATTTTAGCCTCAAACTTGTGTTGGAAATATTTTTCTGCTATTTGAGGTTCTCTTTACGACAAGTCTTTCTTTACTGGTGTCTTATTTTGGTGATTATTCATTTTTTCACCGTGCAATTCGGGGACATGCTGATTAAAAAGTCTAGATTATTCCCCAAAATTTAAAATGTCAAAATT
Organism: Thalassophryne amazonica; assembly: GCF_902500255.1. Classification (NCBI taxonomy): domain Eukaryota; kingdom Metazoa; phylum Chordata; class Actinopteri; order Batrachoidiformes; family Batrachoididae; genus Thalassophryne; species Thalassophryne amazonica. Next base: position 552,266 of record NC_047115.1, on the reverse strand, counting down.
CCACAAAGAATAAATGTTAACAATAGACACATGTAAACCGAGTGAAGTGCCGTGGGGCAACTTACGTCGTGATCTGATGCTCTATGAAAAACGGAAGTAAACTGAACAGCACAAGATCAATCAAAGAAAATGATCAGAATTAAAATCTACCAGAACAAAAAACAACATAAAAAACAGCATGAAATAAAAACATTTTATAACCAAACTTTGGCAGGAAGCACATTTTATAATATGACACTAGAAAATATGATGATGACAAATGCACACACACACACACATATATATATATATATATATATATATATATATATATATATATATATATATATATATATATATACACACACACACTCATCAAAAATATAAACGCAACACTTTTGGTTTTGCTCCCATTTTGTATGAGATGAACTCAAAGATCTAAAACGTTTTCCACATATACAATATCACCATTTCCCTCAAATATTGTTCACAAACCAGTCTAAATCTGTGATAGTGAGCACTTCTCCTTTGCTGAGATAATCCATCCCACCTCACAGGTGTGCCATATCAAGATGCTGATTAGACACCATGATTAGTGCACAGGTGTGCCTTAGACTGCCCACAATAAAAGGCCACTCTGAAAGGTGCAGTTTTATCACACAGCACAATGCCACAGATGTCGCAAGATTTGAGGGAGCGTGCAGTTGGCATGCTGACAGCAGGAATGTGGAAAAAGTTTTAGATCTTTGAGTTCATCTCATACAAAATGGGAGCAAAACCAAAAGTGTTGCGTTTATATTTTTGTTGAGTGTATGTATATATATGTGTGTGTGTGTGTGTGTGTGTGTTTGTAATTGTTTAATGTTAATGTACAGCTCTAATAATTTTGGTTTCGACCATCTGAAGAGCCAATAAAATCCTTTTAGACTCAAACGCTCCTGAAACAACCAGACCTCCTGAGTGAGGTTTTGGTACCTGGAAGGTGAGGCAGAAGTCCTCCTCCACATTTCCTTCATAGATCAGCAGCTCTCCCAAACCGTGAGCCAGCTCCTGCAAACACATCGTGGAATCACAAAAAACCTTTCAGCGCTCAAACCTGAACTCTGACAGATCTACAAATCAAAAGTTGCACAGACACCAGAGTGTGAAACTTCACTGATTCACTCAGGCCAGTTCACGTCACACTGTGGAACATCATGCTGTCAGTCAAAGCTGCAACACCGTGTGATTGTCTGACGGCCCATTAGGGGCGAACCGGACGTTCGTGGTGAACTCGAGCTTTGAGGTGAACTCGGCATTTGGGGTGGACCTGACGTTCTGGGTGAACCCGACGTTCGGGGTGGACTCGACATTCGGGGTGGACTCGACGTTCGGGGTGGACTCGACGTTCGGGGGTGAACCCGATGTTCGGGGTGGACCTGACGTTCTGGGTGGACCTGACATTCTCGGTGAACCTGATGTTTGGGGTGGACTCGATGTTCGGGGTGGACTCGACGTTCGGGGTGGACTCGACATTCGGGGTGAACCCGACGTTCGGGGTGGACCCGACGTTCTGGGTGAACCTGATGTTCGCGGTGGACTCAACGTTCGGGGTGGACTCGACGTTCAGGGTGGACTCGACGTTCGAGGGTGAACCCGACGTTCGGGGTGAACCCGACGTTCGGGGTGAACCCGACGTTCGGGGTGGACCCGACGTTGTGGGTGAACCTGATGTTCGCGGTGGACTCGACGTTCAGGGTGGACTCGACGTTCAGGGTGGACCTGACGTTCTGGGTGAACCCGACGTTCGGGGTGGACTCGACGTTCGGGGTGGACTCGACATTCGGGGTGGACTCGACGTTCAGGGTGGACTCGACGTTCGGGGTGAACCCGACGTTCGGGGTGGACCCGACGTTCTGGGTGAACCCGACGTTCAGGGTGGACTCGACGTTCAGGGTGAACCCGACATTCGTGGTGGACCTGACGTTCTGGGTGAACCTGATGTTCGCGGTGGACTCAACGTTCGGGGTGGACTTGACGTTCAGGGTGGACCTGACGTTCTGGGTGAACCCGATGTTCGGGGTGGACTCGACGTTCGGGGTGGACTCGACGTTCGGGGTGGACTCGACGTTCGGGGTGGACCTGACGTTCTGGGTGAACCCGATGTTCGGGGTGGACCTGACATTCTCGGTGAACCTGATGTTCGGGGTGGACTCGATGTTCGGGGTGGACTCGATGTTCGGGGTGGACTCGACGTTCAGGGTGGACTCGACGTTCGGGGTGAACCCGACGTTCCGGGTGGACCCGACGTTCGGGGTGAACCCGACGTTCGGGGTGAACCCGACGTTCGGGGTGGACTCGACGTTCGGGGTGGACTCGACGTTCGGGGTGGACTCGACATTCGGGGTGGACTCGACGTTCGGGGTGGACTCGACATTCGGGGTGAACCCGACGTTCGGGGTGGACTCGACGTTCGGGCTGAACCCGACGTTCGGGGTGGACCTGACGTTCTGGGTGAACCTGATGTTCGGGGTGGACTCAACGTTCGGGGTGGACTCGACGTTCACGGTGGACCCGACGTTCGGGGTGAACCCGACGTTCGGGGTGGACTCGACATTCGGGGTGGACTCGACGTTCAGGGTGGACTCGACGTTCGGGGTGGACTCGACGTTCGGGGTGGACTCGACGTTCGGGGTGAACCCGACGTTCGGGGTGGACTCGACGTTCGGGGTGGACTCGACGTTCGGGCTGAACCCGACGTTCGGGGTGGACCTGACGTTCTGGGTGAACCTGATGTTCGGGGTGGACTCAACGTTCGGGGTGGACTCGACGTTCACGGTGGACGCGACGTTCGGGGTGAACCCGACGTTCGGGGTGGACTCGACATTCGGGGTGGACTCGACGTTCAGGGTGGACTCGACGTTCAGGGTGGACTCGACGTTCGGGGTGAACCTGATGTTCGCGGTGGACTCAACGTTCGGGGTGGAGTCGACGTTCAGGGTGGACTCGACGTTTGGGGGTGAACTCAACGTTCGAAACGTGTCTGCTCAGAAAACCGTCTGCCTCGATTACTGCAGATTGTACCTGACTGTCCACGCTCACCTACTTCTGCATCTAGACCTGACTATTCATGTTTTGTGGATCACGATTTATCCCGACATCACAAATTATGTAAACGTGGTTAAAACGTTTCCGATTCCTCAGTGTTCTAGTTTTACCACAAATTACACATGATTATGGTCCAGAGTTGGTTGTGTTTTGTTTTCGTGGTAAAAGTGTCCACAATCAGGTATCAAAAGCTTTCAAAGGCAGAATGACCTAATAAAGGAGTATCTTTTATCTTATCGCAGATATAATTTACAACCAACAGGGGGCAGTAGATAATCACAACAGAACCATCCTGGAGGAAATATGAATATTTTTGTGCCGTAAGCGTGCGACCTGCAGGACAGCTGGCACACTGTTCTCGATACAACGTAAATGTGGGTCAGTGCACGTCCTCTGTTTCTATTGCAGCACAGCACTTGATGCAGGTTTCGTGTCTGAGGTCCTGCTGTTGTGGAAAAACAGTGTGTGTGTTTTGACACCACAGGGGTCATGGGTCAACAACTGACCTCCACAGTGAGAAAGGTCACAAATCAACTGAAAAACTTAACGATCAGAAACCAGTGAGGACATGCGCACTTGCACACGCACGTACATGCGCATGGTTTTGAATGACGAGATTATCAATCAATCAATCAATTTTATTTATATAGCGCCAAATCACAACAACAGTTGCCCCAAGGCGCTTTATATTGCAATTTATATTGCATTATAAATGTAAAGAAATGAACTTTGTGCTGCGGGTCTGAAATCATCTGCTGCAAAATCAAAGATAACATTTGTTTAAATGGGCGGAGCTTCTGAAGTTTATTCAAGATGGGGTCAAATTGAAGAAAGAACCTTTCAAATGTCAACTGCTGTTTCATGGGGCTTCGTGTTTAAAGCCCCATGCTCGACCTTCTGAACAGGGGTTACTGCCTTGATCCAGAGCTCAGACTCACACCACTCTTAATGTGCTCATCATTAAATCCATCTTAATGACACGCTGGGTTCATAAAGACAAAAAGCAACATGAGATGAAAGATCTCACACAAACAACATAAACACACACGTGTTCAACACACACAGTGTCCAAGTGTTAAAAAAAAAAAAAAAAAAAAAAATCAGTCTCTGAAAGAGGACAGAGCGGTGAATCGTTGAACTTTGTCTCCCTCTAGTGGCCCAAAATAGAAAATGTGTAGCTTAAAAAACAAGGAAGTAATAATAATAATAATAATAATAATGATAATAATAGATCTATCTATCTATCTGAGGAAAATAAGTATTTGAACACCCTGCGATTTTGCAAGTTCTCCCACTTAGAAATCATGGAGGGGTCTGAAATTTTCATCTTAGGTGCATGTCCACTGTGAGAGACATAATCTAAAAAAAAAAAAGAAATCTGGAAATCACAATGTATGATTTTCTTAATAAATTATTTGTATGTTACTGCTGCAAATAAGTATTTGAACACCTACCAACCAGCAAGAATTCTGGCTCACACAGACCTGTTAATTTGTCTTTAAGAAGCCCTCTTATTCTGCACTCTTTACCTGTATTAATTGCACCTGTTAGAACTTGTTACCTGTATAAAAGACACCTGTTCACACACTCAATCAATCACACTCCAACCTGTCCACCATAGCCAAGACCAAAGAGCTGTCTAAGGACACCAGGGACAAAACTGTAGACCTGCACAAGCCTGGGATGGACTACAGGACAACAGGCAAGCAGCTTGGTAGAAGACAACAACTGTTATGATTATTTATTAGAAAGTGGAAGAAACACAAGCTGACTGTCAATCTCCCTCGGTCTGGGATTCCATGCAAGATCTCACTTTGTGGGGTAAGGATGATTCTGAGAAAGCTCAGAACTACACAGGAGGACCTGGTCAATGACCTGAAGAGAGCTGGGACCACAGTCACAAAGATTACATTAGTAACACATGATGCTGTCATGGTTTAAAATCCTGCAGGGCAGCAAGGTCCCCCTGCTCAAGCCAGCACATGTCCAGGCCCGTTTGAAGTTCACCAGTGACCATCTGGATGATCCAGAGGAGGCATGGGAGAAGGTCATGTGGTCAGATGAGACCAGAATAGAGCTTTTTGGAATCAACTCCACTTACCATGTTTAGAGGATGAGAACAACCCCAAGAAAACCATCCCAACCGTGAAGCATGGGGGTGGAAACATCATACTCTGGGGGTGCTCTTCTGCAAAGGGGACAGGACGACTGCACCATATTGAAGGGAGGATGGATGGGGTCATGCATTGTGAGATTTTGGCAAGCAATCTCCTTCCCTCAGTAAGAGCATTGAAGATGGGTCATGGCTGGGTCTTCAGCATGACAATGACCCCAAACACACAGCCAGGGCAACTAAGGAGGGGCTCCGTAAGAACCATTTCAAGGTCCTGGAGTGGCCTGGCCAGTCTACAGACCTGAACTCAATAGAAAATCTTTGGAGGGAGCTGAAACTCCAAACCTGAAAGATCTAGAGAAGATCTGTATGGAGGAGTGGACCAAAATCCCTGCTGCAGTGTGTGAAAACCTGGTGAAAAACTACAGGAAACGTCTGACCTCTGGAACTGCAAACAAATGCTACTGTACCAAATATTAACATTGATGTTCACAGGTGTTCAAATACTTATTTGCAGCAGTAACATACAAATAAATTATTAAGAAAATCATACATTGTGATTTCCGGATTTTTTTATACATTATGTATCTCACAGTGGACATGAATCAATCAATCAATCAATCAATCAATCTATCTATCTATCTATCTATCTATCTATCTATCTATCTATCTATCTATCTATCTATCTATCTATCTATCTATCTATCTATCTATCTATCTATCAAAAAAAGTTCAGTCTCTGAAACAGGAGACAGCAGTGAAACGTTGAACTTTGTCTCCCTCTAGTGGCCCAACGTCAAAAATCTCTAGATTAAAAACAGCACAAGGAAATAATAATAATAATAATAATAATAGATTTGTTGGGAAAGTGTAGGTACACGGACCCACAACAGGGGGCGCAAATGAACGGACAATGGATGAGGTCAAATAACAACACTTTACTGTTGTGAATGGGCACAACAAATACAATCAGATTACAACATTAGACAAAAGCCAAATCACAAAGGTGTCGTGTGGGCAGGCTCGAAGATAGGAGACGTCTGTCCAAAGCAGAACCGGAACCACATGATTTCCTCCGCCACCAGACCCCGGGAATACTGGAGCCGCCAAGTCCCGAACTCCCAGGTGGCCACTGCCTTCGCGTGTCGGACCTGGTACTGCTGGCGAGGAACAAAAGAACAATTAAATGTGGGTGCGTCTGCACCCAGGAATCCGTACGGCAGGAAAACTACCTCCACCATTCGTTGGAAAAGGAGTCAGCTAAACAACTCACAAAAGTCACAAAAGATCACTGTTAACCAGTCAGCTGAGCACGTTACCTTCCAGGTAGAACGATATCTCGGCAAAGAGGTGGAGGCGTCGTCCTGCTGATATTTCCCTGCTGATCAGATGATGGGTAACAGCTGTTGCAGGTGATGCGTGACAGCTGTCACCCTGGCTGCTCCTGTGAGGCGACTGCGCCCTCTCGTGCCTGAAGCCCGCACTTCAGGCAGGGCGCCCTCTGGTGGTGGGCCAGCAGTACCTCCTCTTCTGGCGGCCCACACAACAGGATCCCCCCCCCTCAACAGGCGCCTCCTGGCGCCCGACCAGGCTTGTCCGGGTGGCGGTGGTAGAAATCGGCCAGGAGGGCCGGGTCCAGGATGAAGCTCCTCTTCACCCAGGAGCGTTCTTCGGGGCTGTACCCCTCCCAGTCCACCAAATACTGGAAGCCCCGGCCCATCCTACGGACATCCAAAAGCCGGCGTACAGTCCAAGCCGGCTCGCCATCGATGATCCGGGCAGGAGGCGGTGCCGGACCCGGAGTACAGAGGGGTGAGGTGTGATGTGGTTTTATTCGGGACACATGAAACACAGGATGGATCCGCAGTGAGGCCGGAAGCTGAAGCCTCACCGCGGCTGGACTGATGCCATCTAGTGCCCGCACCTGCAATGGCGAAGGAAGCGCCACCAGAGGGAGCCCTACCTCCTTTGCCCATCCGCTGTCTAGCAGATTCCCTTCTGACCCAGTGTCCACCAGTGCTCGGGCTTGAAGGGTTAAATCCCCGCTCAGGATCGTGACTGAGAGTCGTGTGGCAATTTGTGTGTGTCTCACTTGAATGTCTTGACCCCCCCTTAGCCCAGTCTCTAAGGGCGAGTGTTGACGTCTTGGCCGTTTGGGGCAGTCTCTCTGTGTGTGCTCTGTTGAGCTGCAGAGAAAACACTCTCCACGGATCAGCCTCCCCATTTTGGCCCTGTGCGTTTCCCTAACAACGTCAACAGGGGGAGCTGTGGCCCCACAAAGCGCTGCGGCTGTGGAGCGTGGGGAGGGCGGCCCCTTTTCGAACCCGGAAGGGAGAGGGGCGGCGCGTATCCGGTCACGGCCTTTGCCTCGCTCCCGACGGCGTTCCTCTAACCGATTGTCTAATCGTATAACAAGATCAATAAGCCCGTCCAAATCCCGCGGTTCGTCCTTAGCCACCAGGTGCTCCTTCAGGACCAACGATAGTCCGTTTACGAAGGCGGCGCGGAGGGCGGTGCTATTCCAGCCGGACCTCGCAGCCGCGATGCGGAAGTCGACTGCATAAGCAGCTGCGCTCCGGCGCCCCTGTCTCATTGACAGCAGCACGGCTGAAGCGGTCTCTCCTCTATTTGGGTGATCGAACACTGTTCTGAACTCCCTCACAAACCCATCATATGTCAGAAGGAGCCGTGAATTTTGCTCCCAGAGCGCTGTAGCCCAAGCGCGTGCCTTGCCGCGAAGCAGATTAATCACATAAGCTATCTTACTAGCATCAGCCGCGTACATGACGGGACGTTGTGCGAAGACGAGTGAACACTGCATAAGAAACTCCGCGCATGTCTCCACACAACCCCCGTACGGTTCTGGAGGGCTTATGTATGCTTCAGGGGAAGGTGGGAGGGGTCGTTGAACGACCTGTGGAACGTCACTATTGCGCACAGGATCGACAGGAGGGGGAGCCGCAGCAGCGCCCTGAGGGCGCGCTTCCACCTGCGCAGCGAGAGCCTCCACCCTGCGGTTAAGGAGGACGTTCTGCTCGGTCATCAGATCCAGCCGAGCCGTAAAAGCGGTGAGGATTCGCTGCAACTCACCGATCATTCCTCCTGCAGACGCCTGTGCGCCCTGCTCTTCCATTGGCCGTTCAACGGCCGGTCGACGCCCCTCGGGGTCCATGACGTTGACCGAGATATCCTGTTGAGAAAGTGTAGGTACACGGACCCATAACAGGGGGCGCAAATGAACGGACAATGGATGAGGTCAAATAACAACACTTTACTGTTGTGAATGGGCACAACAAATACAATCAGATTACAACAATAGACAAAAGCCAAATCACAAAGGTGTCGTGTGGGCAGGCTCGAAAATAGGAGACGTCTGTCCAAAGCAGAACCGGAACCACACGATTTCCTCCGCCACCAGACCCCGGGAATACTGGAGCCGCCAAGTCCCGAACTCCCAGGTGGCCACTGCCTTCGCGTGTCGGACCTGGTACTGCTGGCGAGGAACAAAAGAACAATTAAATGTGGGTGCGTCTGCACCCAGGAATCCGTACGGCAGGAAAACTACCTCCACCACTCGTTGGAAAAGGAGTCAGCTAAACAACTCACAAAAGTCACAAAAGATCACTGTTAACCAGTCAGCTGAGCATGTTACCTTCCAGGTAGAACGATATCTCGGCAAAGAGGTGGAGGCGTCGTCCTGCTGATATTCCCCTGCTGATCAGATGATGGGTAACAGCTGTTGCAGGTGATGCGTGACAGCTGTCACCCTGGCTGCTCCTGTGAGGCGACTGCGCCCTCTCGTGCCTGAAGCCCGCACTTCAAGCAGGGCGCCCTCTGGTGGTGGGCCAGCAGTACCTCCTCTTCTGGCGGCCCACACAACAAGATTCAGAATTATACAAAAGTGAGGATTCTATCAATTGCCTATCAAGCAAAAGAAAAAAAGACCTTTATAGGGTAAACATTTTTTTTTACAATTAAAAGGTCATTTTAACCGAATGTTTCGCATTTTTTTTAACCAGTGGCGGCTCTACAGTGAAGCTTGTTGAGGCTGTACCCACACCCCACACACACACATAAAGCTTTCAACAGCCACCGCAATGATGCCATTTATTAGTCAAATAAATAAATAAATAACATGTACATAGCGCCACCTAAAGGACAACAGCTTATTATGAACCATTACGTTAAAAAGAATATTTGCAATTTTATGTCAAATTCTTTGGTCCTATTCATAAATCTTCATGCCTCCCACTGATCCCCCTCTTGAGCTGCTGGTGCCGCAGTGCCCCTGAGCAAAGTCGTGGTGAAGACCGAGTGAAAACCCTAAACAGGCAGATGAAGAAAAGGTTCCGGCAGCTCGACCTTCTAAACGGGGGGTTACTGCCTTGCTCCAGAGCTCAGACTCACACCACTCTGACTGAGATTTAAATCGGCAAAAGAAAAGGTGGAGACACCTACTGGCATGATCTGCTGCAGGTCGTCCAGGGTGGCGGTTGCCATGCCAACGAGGGCATTTTGGTCGCAGGGTACAGTAGGCGGAGTCAGGAGCTTCCTGCAAAGTGGACGAGACGTTTAATGTTTCAATACAGCGAGTTAACGAGCAGAGCAAACAAACAAACAAACAAGAAAAAGCATAAAGTGTCAAGTGTTACACTTCCCTATCATCAGACACGCCCTCTAAGTCTTCCCTGGAGATCCTACAGATACAGATATCCTGAGGTTGTCTGCAGGCCAGCTGGCAGATATGATCCCTCGAGCGTGTCCTGGATCTTCCACGGAGTCTCACCCCAGTTGGATGCGCCTGGAAGACCTCCCGAAGCAAACCACCAGGGGCAGACTCACCAGATGTCTGAACCACTTTAACTTGCTCCTTTCGATGTGAAGACGCAGCGGCTCTACTCTGCGTCCCTCCTGGATCTTTGAGTTTCGGAGGAATCTCATTTCTGCTGCTTGTATCCATGACCTTGTTCGTTCAGTCATGACCCAACGTTCTTGACCATAGGTGTGGATAGGAGCGTAAGTCGACTGGCTCAGCTCTCTTCACCACGATGCTCTCGTACAACACCAGCAGATCCTCACAGTTCCAATCGACTCTCGATCTCACGCTCCAACTTATGCCCACTCATGAACAAGAGACCGAGGTACTTAAACCCACTTGGGGCAGTAGGTCTCCCCTGACCCAGAGGAGACAATCCACCCTTTTCCGACAGAGGATCATGGTCCCAGATTTGGAGGTGCTGATTCTCATCCCAGTCGATTCACACTCGGTCTCAAACCTGCTCAGTGACATCAGAGGTCAGTGCCTGATGAAGTCAACAGAACCACATCATCCACAAAAAAGCAGAGCTGTAACTCTGAGGTCACCAAGCTGGACACCCTCTAGTCCCTGACTGCACCTTGAAACATCATGAAAAAGGCTAGTCACAAGGGGCAGCTATGGGGGAGTCCAACATCCACCAGGAGCTGGTCTGATGAAGTGGACACAGGTCTTACTTTGAAACATTGCAGCAGTCCTGCAGTACCCCCACAGTCCTCAGGGAACACGTATGCCCACTGCCAACCCCCTCCAACAGCTGTGCAAAGGTAAAGAGCAGCTCCACACTGTTGGATGGACAGTGGGCGAACTGCTCTCTTTACCAAGATAAAATCTCTCCTGATGCCCTTTTTGACATAAAAACTGCAGGAGAGAAACGAGTCATTTCTGCCAGCAGATGTACTCAGCGGGGGGAGGAGGAACAGATTCTGATGATGATAAATAAATAACTGTGATTTTCCAGTTATTTGAGAATGTTTTATGCTGGTTCTTTTGGTGATCTTCTTCAAGTTATGTAGAATGTGAAGTTCACATGAAGAACCAATTCAGCACCACGAGGGTACAAACTGTATCTCACAGGCCGAACGCAACCTCTTGTTTGGTGGTTAAAATAATAATGAAAAAGTAGCTTAGGAGTTGCTATTGCCCCTACTGTTGTGGATGTGTATGCAATGCAAAAGTCAAACGATCCTATCTTTTTCAGATGTATCTTCTTAGTGCACACACACACACACACACACACACACACACACACACACACACACACACACACACACTTGAGTGTATGATTTGTGTGACGAGTTTTCCTGCACAGTGATGTCACACGTGTGTACCTGTAACAGTACAGAGGAAAGTGGATGTCCAGAGCGATGCTGTTATAAACAGCTAAACCCATCAGCTGGAATGCAGCATGTTAAAGAACAACACAATCAACATTAAAAACAATGACAAAGTCACATGACAAACAAATCACAACATGAACGTCACTAAAAGTCTGAGAGCCTGAAAGTCTAAAAGTCTGAAAGCTTACAACTCTGAAAGTTTAAAAGACTGAAAGTCTAAAACTCTGAAAGTGAAAAAGTCTGAAAGTCTAAAAGTCTGAAAGCCTGAAAGTCTAAAAGTCTGAAAGTTTAAAACTCTGAAAGTCTGAAAGACTAAAACACTGAAAGTGAAAAGTCTCAAAGTCTAAAACTCTGAAAGTCTAAAAGTCTGAAAGAGTAAAACACTGAAAGTGGAAAAAGTCTGAAAGTCTAAAAGTCTAAAACACTGGAAGTAAAAAAGTCTAAAACTGTGGAAGTCTAAAAGTTTGAAAGACTAAAACACTGAAAGTGAAAAAGTCTGAAAGTCGAAAAGTCTGAAAGTCAAAAAGTTTGAAAGTCTAAAAGTCTGAAAGTCTGAACTTCTAAAACTCTGAAAGTGTTAAAGTCTAAAAGTTTGAATGTCTGAAAATTGAAAAGTCTGAAAATGTAAGTGCTGGCATCCTCCAAGAAAACACACCGGGAGCAGAAAAACCCCGAAGACGTCCTGCTATTCTGCACCTGTTTGAACTCGGTACCTGTATAAAAGACACCTGTGTGGACAGGTGTCTCTCACAGGTGTGCATTCTGTGTAGGTGGGACAACTTGCAAAATCAACGGTGGATCAAATATTTGCCTCAGTGTGTGTACACAGACACATTCATGCACACACACATGCACACAAATACACACAAATGCATGAGCACACACGTGCGCTAACATACAGATTCATTCACACACACACACACACACACACACACACACACACACACACACACACACACACTGTTCTCTGCTACATGTGGTGACCGTGTGTGCTGTAAGTGTGTTTGTGTGTCTGCGTAGATGACTAATTACAGGTGACAGAAACACACACAAACACACAAAGTGACCATGTCCAACAAGGTCAGGAAAAGGTCAAGCGCTCACAGATGTAAAGCCCGTCTCCTTAGTTTCCTCTTTATTCCAAACTTTTGCTTTGTTGCGTTTTGCGGCCGCAGTAACGTCGGCTGTAACACGCTGAAGGTTAGCGTGCACGAGCTCGATGTGAGCCACCGTGACTCAGTGAAGACGATCAGTGTTCACTAAAAAAGAAAAGAAAAGCTCACGTTTGACGTAACGCTCTGTTTCTGTCTTCCAAGCGCATTGTTCCAGACAGCGACTACGATTTGATCAAAGAGTGACCCGATGACACATCCGAACGAGGACCATGTCTCGAACACGACACTGGTCTCCTCCCTCATGTGGAGCGCCACAACAAAGTTTGTAGTGTTAAATCAACTCTACTTTGAGTGGGACCAAATACACTCAGACACAGTGTTAAATCAACTCTACACTGAGCGGGGCAAAATACACTCAGACACAGTGTTAAATCATCTCTACTTTGAGTGGGACAAATACACTCAGATACAGTGTTAAATCAACACCACTTTGAGTGGGACCAAACACACTCAGACACAGTGTTAAATTAATTCTACTTTGAGTGGGACCAAATACTCTCGTACACAGTGATAATTCAACTGTTCTTTGAGTGGGACAAATACACTCACAGTGTTAAATCAACTGTACTTTGATTGGGACCAAACACACTCAGACACAGTGTTAAATTAATTCTACTTTGAGTGGGACCAAACACACTTAGAAGCAATGTTAAATCAACTGTACATTGGGTGCGACCATCGACTGTGGGTCACAGAACAGCTGATTAGATCTTGATCCTGATCCAGGATCATTTTATAAATATTCCAGAATAGGCTCTCCAGAGCTGCTTCTGGAGAGCACCTGACATGCATGTTTTTCACATTTATGTGCTGCACGTCAGGACAGGTCTGGTCTTGGAGCGTGGTCTGTGACCCCATGTTGCTGCACGAACCACCTTACAGAACTGTCCTGGACCCAGACCACCAGTCCGTTCTCACCTCCTGAAGGCAGCGTTCTACTTTCCCCGCTGCAGCCTGGTGGTGTGTGGAGGTGTGCACAGCTGTGTGAACTAACCATCAGTGGAGAGCAGAGCCTGAACGATATGGATATTTTTAGGGCTGATACCGATATGGATATTAGAGAAAAAAAATTTATGATGAAGATAGATCTGCTGATATTTACATAAAAGTATTTTATTATCAAATCTTATGACAAACAAATATAAATGAAGTTTGATGCTTTACAGTTTAAACATGAACTTTATTAGAAATAACAATAAATATCACCAGCACATGTCACCCTGCCTTCAATCAGTAGTCGCTGTGTTGCATCACTCAGCATTTGCATGAAATAGACTTCTCGCTCAACAATTTTGGCCATGCCCAACTGTTGGCATAGCGACCACTTGTCTCATGTTGCTGCAAAACGCCCACTGTGACTGAAAATCAATGACAGTCAGTCACTTTCTCTCTGTGTCTTGTAGCTAATGTGACCAGGGCGTGAAGGGGTCCCAGCCATGCTTGACACCACTGTAAACAATGCAGTCGGTGTGCCCTCTGCTGGATAAACTATGCAATGACATTTCCAACAGCTAAAGTGTTTTTCCACATTGTCTATTTGGTGAAATAAAACCTTTTATATCGGCAAAAATGACACTGATGTGGTTATACACGTGAAACGGCTCACATCAGCCAACCGATATATCGGCCAGGATCCAGTGGAGTCAGGTCTTGAGCTTATGGGTCAGAGGTGTCTGACTCGTCATCATCACTGTGGGGCCTTGTTGGTGGAGGTGTGCACGCTTTAGTGCCACTTTGGTTCTGACTGACATCCTAAAAGGACACGTCAACGCTCAAAGAAAGCACCAGTCCCCACTTGTGCAGAGACGGTCCTCACAAAGACTTTAAAATACACACACACACACACACACACACACACACACACACACACACACACACACACACACACACACACACACACACACACACACACACACGCGCGCAGCGCAGATGATGCTGGAAGCCCGTTTTACAGCTCAGTGCCTCTGCAGGTTCTGAAATCCACAATCTGAAATTCATTGATCAACTTCATCAAACCAGCAAATGAAGCTGAGTTCAGTTCTCTGAATTATGAAACCAGGTTGGCGCGAACTCGCGCCACAAGTCCAGAAATATGACTTTGGAACTGCCCCTTGGAGTATTAACGTCTTTATAAGACTACAAACATAAAAACTGCAGCTGCACAAAGAACCAAATCCAGAAAAAAACCAAAGGAAGGATACAGTCCCGACCAGCTGGAACTCCAAGTAGTTATCACACTTCCAACTGCTGAACCAATGACAGCGCGAGTCCTTCGTGTAGGTAAACATGCCTAAAAACACACAAACAACATGCTCCATTATTGATCGGTAGCCAGTCAGGCGATCAATTTGTCAATGCACACAGCGCCAGCTGATAAAACCCGACTGTGTGCCATCCGAGCACCAAGTGCTTTTCCAACATTTAAAACCGGTTTCATCATAACTTCAGCAATGTTTGTTTGTTTGTTTTGTTTTTTAGGCTTTTCATAACATGTATACAACACATGTACACAAAACATTTGTGAATGTGGTTTAGCCCCCCAGAAGTTTAGTAACATTTTAAAATTTCTTTCAACGCATCACGTATGGACATTTTTGTGATGTGAAAGTTGATGTTTTCATCACTTCATGGTTTTATTCATGCCACAAGGATTTACTTGAAAACACATCCAGCTGGCACTGATAAGTGATTTGTTTTACAAATATGTTCTTTTGCAATGTACCACGTCACTGCCATGCAGTTCCCAGTGGGTGGTGCTGCTGCACTGCACAGCACATATTTAATTTTATTTTTAACTCACTATTACTAACCATACTCCTACACCCAACCCTAACCATACCCCCCCCCCCCCCCCCACCCACTACACTTTTAATTTCGTGCAGCCATCATGGAATGTATTAGAATGAATTTGTGCTGCTGTTACAAAAATGTGGTGCTTTTCGTGACATCATCACGAACCAATAGATTAGTGTATATTTCGTGCTGCTGATGCTCATGCACAGCTCATGCTGTGAGATATGGTAGTTTATTTTTTGAAGTGTTCTATAAATTGACATTAAAAATTTTGCATGTTACACTGTGTTTGTGTGTTTGTGACCCAAAGACTTTGCTAAACCCATTTATAACACGAAACAGTTCATCCACATGATAAAAACTGTATATTCATGAAAGAATTGGGGAATTTTGAAAAACATATTTCATATTTTCAACTTTAGAGTCAAATCATGTCTTCTGCACAGTGCTCTGGACAAATTTATGTCTCACAATCAGAAAGCTGAGATTGTTCTGAACCTTTTGATATGCAATGCATGGGCATTATATGCAAGTACCTGAAAAGGGGGAACTTTGAAGGGATGGTAAAATGACCTGGATGCGGTGGCAAGGCTGTGGACCCCAGAGGGTTAACTTGGCCTGTACTTCCTGTCGGAAATCGAGAGAGAAGGCTGCCATGCTGTTTATCTGCACGTGGAAAACCCGAACAATGATGTTCACAGCTTGAAATTCTGAATGGGGGGAGAGGTCCCCAGAGGCCCCCCATAGCTACGCCACTGGGTAAAAATTAGGAAACAACAAAATCAAAGTTTAATTGTATAATCGAGCTGTGATTCTTTGAGAGGTGAGAGCGTCATCGGATTCCAGCTGTTTGTGTTTCCTGTGTGTCACCTGTCAGCGGCTCGTCAAACGTCAGACGACGGCATGCTCAGAGAACGAGCACGGTGCGAGTGAAACAGCAGCAGTCTGTTCTGAAGCGAGACGCACATCTGGAGCGCTCATGAGAACCCGACACCAGCACACATAAAAGCCAAAGCGAGCCGGGTTTTCCCCGCGCCGCTAATGAGGGGAACACTGCTCTCATTCAGCGCGCCGCTCTGGACCCATGGCCGCTGGCAGCCGAAACACACACGACCACGGAAAGATGGAAAGATGATGGAAAGAACGAGTCTCACAGGCAGCGAAACTCAGAGTGCGCTGCAACGTTTTTAAAGCAACACTTTAATAAATTATAACATCTACAATATCAATAGATATTAATATCTATGAATACTTAAGGAATGAATGCGAGCTTGTAATTTGAGGGTAATTCATTTAAAATCAGGGGAACAATGTAAGAATTAATGTGCTTTTTTTCATATGAGGCTCTTTTTTTTTTAGCCAAAGTAATTAAACTATGCTGTGCTGTTTTATTTCTGTATCGCGGCGTGTTTCTTTACCGCCGCACATGTCGGCATTAACGTTTCTCTGTCTATCAGCAAAAACTATAACGTAACAATCACAGTAATCACATTACTGCATTTTCAAATAAGTATTGTGATGATGTGATACATCTTGGTGGGAGTGTTACTTGGACGGATATTTAGAGGTCATTACATTTTAGAGAAGTTTGGTCCAAGGGTCAAAGGTCAAGCTTAAGGAAAATATGGTCCAATTTTTTTTTGTATATCAAAACAAACAAGAAGCTTAGATGGATGATACAAAAAATCGATTTATTGATCAGCAAAATATTTATGATTGATTGTTATAATGACTTCATCATATGAAATAAAAAATACACCGTTATAGTCGATGTGTATTTATTTTTCCATTACTGTCTTGGGTTTCAGAGTTTTGGGTGATGCCTCTCATTGATGCTGTAAGTGGACTGTGATGCTGAAGGATGCGACCCAACATCCCTCTGGTTGAAAGAAGCAGTGGACTCTCAGCTCATCTCCAGCTAATAAAGCTTTACTTTCCATTTTTATCCAATAAAAAAAATCACTTTTCTTCCCCCTTGTTTCAATAAAGTTTGTCTTGTTTTTGCACCAGACTCAGTGTTCTGTGCTGTTTCACTGCTCCCTGAAATCTTTAAAAACCCCAAAGAGTAGAGTTTTTTTTTGTTTTTTTTTTGCATGTTTGTTTGTTTTTGTTTTATTTTTTAATGAGGATTTTCAGCCAATCAGAGGACAGAACAGGAGCTGAGATTGGGATGATTGGCCTAAGCAGGTTTAGCACAAAGTCCTAAAGTGCCAGAGTGAAACCCATTTTTTGGGGGATTTCAGCTCACGGTCACACCTGTGTTACAGAATGAAGGGTGTGGGTTCGGTTCCCACTTGTAAAAAAAGTTTTTACATTCCCTCCTCTTGAAGGAAAAAGCAATGAGCGACTGATGAAGGAGATGAAAATGTGCTGCCGTTTCTTTTCTTGCTTAAGTGGGTTTTTGCAATTGTGCCACCTAAAGCTGAGGGTCTGAAGTGCAGTTTTAAAACAGTCATCATGAAATAAAACAATTATGAGCACAACACAGACGATTCCAAATCATCTGTGCTGTATCATTCATGGACAACCACCTGTAGTTCGCTCTCCTTTTCTTGGATTACTTTGAGAAGAAAATATTACATCAGGTTAAACATATCCCAGCATGCCTTAACCCAGCCACTGCACCCTGCTATTGAGGTGGGCGCCACTACTGAGGTATTACCTAGATTTACAGAATTTGATAGTATCTCACTAGACATGCTGATGAAACTCGTAATGTCTACAAAAAGCACAACCTGTTTATTTGATCCTATACCAACAAAACTGTTTAAGGACCTGTGGCCCACTCTTGGGCCGACTGAGCTGGAAATTATTAATCTTTCTTTAACTTCTGGATCTGTTCCTAAATGTTTCAAATCTGCAGTGATTAAACCATTACTTAAGAAACCTAATCTTGACCCTAGTGTATTGAAAAACTATAGTCCGATATCAAATCTATCATTTTTCTCTAAAATTCTGGAAAAAGTGGTGTCACGGCAGCTCGTAGACTATCTTACTGAGAATAATCAATCAATCAATCAATCAATTTTTTTATATAGCGCCAAATCACAACAAACAGTTGCCCCAAGGCGCTTAATCTCTTTGAGCCACTGCAGTCTGCTTTTAGAAAATATCATTCCACAGAGACGGCTCTCACTAAAGTGGTGAATGATCTTCTGCTTACAATGGATTCGGACACCACTACAGTTCTGTTGCTGTTAGATCTCAGTGCTGCATTTGATACAGTGGATCATCATATTCTACTTGATAGGCTGGAAAATCATTTTGGGATTACTGGGAGTGCCCTTGCATGGCTGACCTCATACTTGACCAGTCGTTCTCACTGTTTTGTACAGTAACACTACCTCTAACCTTAGTGACATGAAATTTGGGGTTCAACAGGGGTCTGTCTTAGGCCCCCTGCTTTTCTCCATTTATATAGCACCCCTTGGGAACATATTGCAGCATTTTGGGATTACCTTTCATTGCTATGCAGATGATACTCAGTTATACATGCCGATAACTGCTGGTCATCTCATCCACATAAAATCCTTAGAAGATTGCCTTGCATCAGTGAGAAGTTGGATGTCTAACAACTTCCTACTTTTAAACTCTGATAAGACTGAAATGATGGTTCTTGGTCCAGTGACACATCTGCATCAATTTGACCAGTTAACGCTCAGCCTAGGCTCGTTTGTCATACATCACACTGACAAAGTTAGGAACCTCTTGGTAATTTTTGATCCTATGTTGTCCTTTGACCTCCACATTAGAGATATTACTAGGACTGCTTTCTTCCACCTGTGAAATATAGTGAAGATTTGTCCCATCCTGTCTATGGCTGATGCTGA
Organism: Thalassophryne amazonica; assembly: GCF_902500255.1. NCBI lineage: Eukaryota > Metazoa > Chordata > Actinopteri > Batrachoidiformes > Batrachoididae > Thalassophryne > Thalassophryne amazonica. The sequence continues at coordinate 533,133 of NC_047115.1, read as the reverse complement.
GACCCTGATTCACGTGTTTGTCTCTTCTAGATCGGACTACTGCAATGTTCTATTTTCTGGTTTACCACAGTCCAGCATTAGGGCTCTCCAATTGGTTCAAAATGCTGCTGCCAAATTTTTGACAGGAAGCAGAAAGTTTGTCCACATTACACCCATTTTGGTGTCTCTTCACTGGCGTCCTGTTCCAGTGAGATCAGATTTTAAGGTTCTGCTACTAGTCTGTAAAATTATTCATGGACTGGCACCTCCCTACCTAGCTGACCTAATTAAACCTTACGTACCGGCCCGGGCTTTATGTTCTCAGGGTGCAGGACTACTTTGTGTCCCTAAGGTGAATAAGAAGTCTGCGGGTCACAGAGCTTTCTCTTATCGTGCCCCTGTTCTGTGGAATGATCTCCCTGCATCAATAAAACAGTCAGATTCTGTGGAGACTTTCAAGTCCAGACTTAAGACGCACTTATTTTCCCTTTTGTATGGCTAACATACTGGCATAGTATATTATATGCTTTTTACTCTTTTAAATGTATTTTATTAGTAAATTTTATCTAAATTCTGGGTTTTTTAGTGAAGTTTAGGGCTAGTGGCGGCGATCACCTTAGTATTTCTTATATTTTTCTTGTTGCTTAACACTGACAAATTATATTGCATTTGTTGTCTTTCTGATGCCTGATTCAGTTTTTTTCTCTCTCTCTCTGTTTAAGGTGCAGCTCCATCCAGAGATGGGAGTGGGTGTTTTCTTCTGCACGCTTCCCATCTTGTGCACCAGCATGGACTCCCAAAATTTCCTGTATAATTTCCTGTATTGTCTATTGTGTCTGTATCATGGCCAAAGCAAAGGGTCACCCCTTTAAGTCTGGTCTGCTACAGGTTTCTTCCTCAAATCATCAGAAGGAGTTTTTCACTGTCGCTGTGTTCTTGCTCTGGGGGTCAGTAAGGTTAGACCTGACTTGTTTGAAGCGCCTTGAGGCAACTTTCTTGTGAATTGGTGCTATATAAATAAAAATAAATTGAAACGGAATTGAAATCTGTATCCATGTGGAGACCAAAAACAATAAAAATTAAAAAAAAAACCCAGCACACATAAATGAGGTTTAAAGAAAAAGATCAAAACTTTGTCCAGACTGGCTGGAAAACTCGGACTTATCTGCATCCGATCTGATTCTGCAAGTCTGGACAGATGAAAGTGCCACGGAATCTGTTTTTTTCCAAATCCATCTCAAGCTTCATTCACAGGTAGTTTGAAATGTGATTCAAATCACATTTTTGTAAATCCGTTTGGAATTGAATACAGATTGGATTCCAGGTTACATCTGTGACTTTTCAAACCATGTAACAATCGTGGGGGGTCAGCTTTGGGTTGTGAGACCTGTACTCTCTGCCTGTCACTCAGAGCTGGGAAGACCACAAAAAATAAGTAAATAAATATATAAGCATAAATTAATATAAAACTGTGACCATGCTTTGGATGTGAGTGTGATTGTGATCACATTTTGTATGTGCGTGTACGCGCGTGCCTGGCCATCACTCGACGGTCCGATACAGGCCTTGAGGCCCGTTGGTGCCAGTGATGATGTCCAGATTCTGTAGCTGTCATGTAACTGTTTCCGTGTGTGTGACTACATTACTACAGCAACTGATGTGGACAAAAGGCAAATGAGGATATTCGCACAGACTCACAGATCGGATCTGGTCACTTTCTCTTCATAATGTGGACAGTCGACCAGTGAGACGAGATTTCAATCAGATACACAGTAAATCCAGTCTGAACTAAACCTAACAAACTCAATACATTTTGTCTGCGCTGATGGTGAGAAACCAGAAACTGGACGTGTGACGCACCATAGTCGGTGTGGAAGATCTGTCGCACCAGCAGCAGGAACCACTCCTTTGTCAGGCCGCCCATGTCTAGCCCCGCCTCCCCGACAAACGTCACCCTCAGCTTCTTCTTCAGGTCGCACCGCTTCCTCGTTAACTGAGGGCCAAGAGGAGGACAAAGGAGGACAGAAGTTTACCTGCAGTTCTGAATGTTGTTCATGTTGCATTCACACTCATATATATGACTTTGACTTTTTTGCCACAGCTCCATGAGCAGTGCGATAAATCTGGGTGAGTTTGTACAAGCGCTGTGGAACCACATCAGAAAAGCCTCTTCACTTCTGCAGATGGCAAAAACGACTCGTCATCACCGAAAGCATCAGATTACAGGAAGATTCCTCTCGACAAGTTCAACATTTCCTCATTGTTATGATCTGAATTTCATTGTTATTTGTTTGCAATTAGAAGACATAATCCAAAAAAACTACAACATACGAACAGAAGAAGAAGAAAAATCCAACCCAGCTGATGACTGACTGACATCACTGCTCAGTCAACCAATCAGTGTTCCAGAATAATGCAGTTGGTTTAGTTGTAAAATTTTCAAACATTTGTCATTCGAAAATGGCCAGAGAATAAGCGAAGTGCACATCTCAGGCCGCGCGGTGCATTATGGGTATGCTAAATTTTTCGGCTACCAATCCACAAGCTATGATGGCGGAAAGCAGTGAGGAGTGCTATGATTTGGATCATTTCAACTGCTGGAAAGTTGACAATTTAAAGCATTTTTGTCAGCTCCGCGGATTTCCTGTTACAACCAGGACTACGTACAGACAGAAACGGAAAAGAAGAGCTGGTTGTGCTTGTGTGTGCTGCATCATTACAGAAACTACCGTTAGTGCTGACAAAGGAGGAAGAGAGAGCTGCTGTCAAAAATGACCCGTCCTTGTTGATAGTTGGACACAAAGAAATTTCTGACCCGCTGAAGGCAACTGACGGACGGTTAGACGAAGTCCAGAGACTGAAACTGTGGATACTGCAGAATATTTGCTAAGCAGGGATGAGAAACCAGTATTCTGCCGGCTTCGTAATAATGACAATGAAGGTGGGTCTCACATATGACCTCTTTGTCACGTTTGTCACGTAGTTCAGCCAACTTTCAAGCCTATAAATTCCATTCGAGCATTTGAAAACGGCACAATGTGCACCTGTCATTATCGTATGTTGTTGGGTATTTTCTCCTCCAAACATTTTTAAAACCTTTAACAAGACAAACAGAGTCAAGAAACACCAGTGAGACAGAAAGTCAAATATTACGCGCGGAGTGCAGTCAGGCTGTACACCAAAGCTACACTAAAGTCTGGCCTGCTTTTCCGCTCTTTTTATTAAGAGACGCCCTCATCACATAAACAAAAAACTTGTCCTAAGGGTGGGGGTGATGACGCAAGACAAGTTTCTTCCCATAACCTAAACGCATACGTCAATAAGTGCAGCTGTAAGGAAGAACACTTTCAGGTCAGCACATCTCGTTCGTCTGTTGCAGGTATCAGCTGTTCTGCATCTGCCTGAAGTGTCCTGTCTTTCACACTCCTTCACACTAAGCACCACATCACAATAGTCAAAACGTTCTCTTACTCCCAGTCGTTAGAGGCTGCGAAAACAAAGTTATATTATAATAATAAGTACATCCAGCCCTTCATTCCCAGCTCAGATTGACCCCAGAGTGCTAAAACAAAATTGAATTCTCAGGATTGCATTAAGACAGGTGCAAAACAGCACAACACCGTTCTCATGAGAAAGAAGACAAAGCTAAAACAAGGTTGAATAACACGTACATTCTCAGGGTGAAGTGCAAAACAGCACAACACCGTTCTCATGAGAAAGAAGACAAATGTACAAATGTTTAACAGTGATAACATATATACAAAATCCTTAACATTCGTGTCACTTAAGGCTTAAAGCCTTTGAAACAATCCATGTAATCCTTAACTTTTACAGTCCGCTAACGCTACCGTATACGAAATTCAATGGCAGCGGTGTGAGTTTGGTAGCTGGAATTTTTGCCCCCGTTATCGGTGCAGCAGGGGCAGTGTTGCATTCGCTCTGCCGTATTATTGTGACGAAAAGGGAGCTGAGCCAAAAGGCAAAGCTCCCAATCTACTGGTCAATCTTCATTTATACTCTCACCTATGGTCATGAGTGTTGGGTCATGACTGAAAGAATTAGATCGCGGGTACAAGCAGCCGAAAGGTCTTCCTCAGCAGGGTGGCTGGTGTCTCCCTTAGAGATAGAGTGAGAACTTCGGTCATCCGTGGGGAGCCTCGGAGTAGAGTCACTGCTCCTTCACATTGAAAGGAGCCAGCTGAGATGGTTTGGGCATCTGGTAAGGATGCCTCCTGGGCAGCTCCCTGGGGATGTGCTCCATGCACATCCATCTGGGAGGAGACCCCAGGGAAGACCCAGGACTAGGTGGAGAGATTATATCTCCACACTGGCCTGGGAACTCCTCGGGATCCTCCAGTCAGAGGTGGTCAATGTTTCATGGGAAAGGGAAGTCTGGGGTCCCTGCTGGAGCTGTTGCCCCCATGACCTGAACCCGGATAAGCAGTTGAAGATGAGTGAGTGAGTGTCATTCGAAACCTTGATTTTTCCAGTCTGACGGAATAATTAAGTCCACACTCCCACATGTACTTCAAACCCTAAAAGAAGCTATCTAGTCCCACCCCCGGATGGTTTTCCAACTGGGTTCCACAGCACCAGGACGAGCTCTGAGGCACCGCCAGCGTGTTCGGCTTCAGGAGGAAGTGAGACAGCAGAGTGTTGGAGGACGGCGTGGACACTGACCTCGTCCAGCGAGTCGCTGAGGAGTTGTGCTCGTCGCACTTTGATGTTGAGGAACAGAAGGTTCATGTCCACTCTCTGCCTGCGAGACACCTTACTGACCAGACTTTGCTGTTCACACACAACAAAAAAACAGAACCGGTCCCCTGTCAGTCTCAGTTTCGCAATCATCTGCATATGTGTGCATGCGTAAGGCTTTAAATCTGTAGAGTTTCAGGACAAATAAAAGTCAAATGAGCATTTACTGAGACAAAACCAAACCAGCCACGAGGGGATGAGGCCTGAAACCAGGTGTAGTTTGAACCGTGGACAGAGAGTCCAAATCTCACTTCTTCAAAAGGACTGTTTGATTGTTTATAGTTAGAATTGGATTTAAGGTCAGGTTTTGGGTTTAGGTTCTGGTTCTGTATTTCGGTTCAGGTTCTGGGTTTGGATTATTTTTAGGGTTTGGATTTTGGTTCTGGTTCTGGCTCTGTGTTTGTGTTCTGGGTTTGGATTTAGTTTTAGGGTTTGGATTTCAGTTCAGAGTTTGGATTTTGGTTCTGGTCCTGTTTTCAGGTTTCAGTTCTGGGTTTGGATTTAGGTTCTGGTTCTGGCTCTGTGTTTGTGTTCTGGGTTTGGTTTTAGGTTCAGGGTTTGGGTTCAGGTTCTGGGTTTGGCTCAGTTGTCTGGCTCTGTTTCTCACCCTGGCCTGGCTGATCATCTGTTGCTCAGAGTCTTTTTGGATGATAGCTTTCTTCACCACCGTCGACAGAATGAATGGAAACTGACAGAATGAAAACCTGCAGATGACGACATGAATGAAACCTTCAAAATTAAAACAAGTTACTCCGAAATTACAGAAAAAGAAACAAACAAACAAAAAAATTCTGGTATTGAACATTTTGTTCTGCAGAGCCGATAAGTCATTTTGACTCATTTGTACTTCTATCAAAGCACTACACGATGGCACTGTAGCTTTGGAAATGTAATTTTCTTGGTTTCGACATCGTAGGTTTGGTTTCTTTAACACTTTGACAAACAGAACTCATCCGTGATCGATACAATTGCGGCTTTCTTTGAAAGAAGGACAGATTCTAACACTGTGGCGAGAAAACTCAACACTGTCAAAGCATTCACTACGAGGAAAAGACAGACAAATGAAGAATTATCTGACTTGTTTGAGCTGCCGTAGTTCTGCCAGGTCCGATACTCGTCCATGAAGTCAATGTGCTCCAGAGTGATGTTGTAGAAGTCAGTGAAAGGCATGATGGGAGGAGACGAGACACTGTTGGCCGCATCTGAAAAGGAGAAGAAATACTTTGAAAATGTGTAACAAGAAGACCGTAAACATCTCCTGACCATCTGGTCCTTCCACCAAGTTACATTCCTAAGATACTCCTGGAGGAACCTGAGATCCTGTGTGAGAACATGTGTGCTCCATCATCACATGGGTCTGGGTGCAAATGGACACCTGAGGATTTTAATGTTTAACCAAATCCAGGAAAACCTCAACGTGAAGATCCGGCCTGACCTCCTCACACTCTCAAACATGACATTTGGGAGGTTGTACCCACAAACATCATTCTTGGGTACTAAGCATTCCTCATTGTGATGGTTGGGACCAAGATTAAGGGGCAAAGTTCAAACCTTTGCTTCCCATTTCAGTTTCTTCTTCACCACACGAAAATAGGACCCTGTGTCCAAAAAACATATTCAGTTTGAGATGGATACATCTTCAACCACTTATCCAGGATCAGGTCGTGGGGACAACAGCTCCACCAGGGGAACCCAAACATCCCTTTCCCGGGTCACATTAACCACCTCTGACTCTGGGACCCTGAGGTGTTCCCAGGCCAGAAAAGGTCGGCTCAGGACGATAATGAGGTATGCTCTGGTCCACCTCCATCCAAATCTGTGTGTCACATTTTGAGCAGTTCAGCCCAGCGACTGCTGAGAGGTAGTCCAGAAACCTCCACGTGACAGATGCACAGATGTGTACTTGAAATTTGAATGAAATTTATTCATGAATTTAAAATTTATTAAGAAAACTATTATGAGCTGAGGTTTAAGTTTTTCAGCTGGAAGACATTTCAGTCCCACCCACTTTTTACACTCATTCACTGGTTTTCTGCCGTTTTTCTGGCAGCAGACTGAGTGGCATATGATCCAACGGGAACGCTGCTTCTCTCTGATGTGCACGTTAAGGGTCGGCTCTGGCTGTAGCTGAAATGGGGTGGGGGGGCTTGGTTAGGTCTACTGAAAGCACACAGGTGCAGGGGCATGCCCTCCACACTAGCACTGTTACCTCACAGCAAGAAGGTCATGGGTTCAATTCCCAGCTGTGGCCTTCCTGCGTGGAGTTTGCATGTTCTCCCTGTGTTTGTGTGGGTTTCCTCCCATATTTCCAAAAACATGCAGGTTCGGTGGACTGGAGACTTTAAATTGTCCATAGGTGTGACTGCGTTTGTTTGTCTGTATGTGACCCTGAGACAGACTGGCGTCCTGTCCAGGGTGAACCCGCCTCAAGCTATCTGGCTGCTGGGATAGGCTCCAGCCCACCGTGACCCTTAGTTAGAGTAAGTGGTTGAAGATGTGAGTGTGTGCTTTTTGTCTGTGGATGCTGACTTCAGTCAAATGAGCAGCGCTCAGCAATCTTGTTTATGCAAGATCATCCCTATATTTTATCACACCTTTGCTCCGCGGCTCAGTGGGGGTTTGAGCCCCCCTCAACCCCCCGCTGGATCTGCCACTGACACCAAGTGACGCTGTTGTACTATTTTAAACAGACAACATGTGCACGACACCCAAGCCACATGTGCACCATCACAGAGGAAAATAAAGCTGAAGTCTTTCCTGAGGTCACTGAATGCATCACTCACTGAACAGACTCAGCACTTTGGTCGCAGACGGGATCCACCAGGAGCACTTGGCCAGAGGAGGCAGCTCGTCAGGTTCTGCCGGAAACAGACGAGTGGAGATGAACTGCAGGAGGCGCTCCACCAGCTGCCTGAAGCGCCGCGCCGAGAGCCTGACACACAAGTTCATATCAGTTAACAGGGTCAGGAGCCAATCAGAGCGCAGGCTGAGATCAACACACCCACAAAAATAGACGCTCGAAATAAAGAGAGAGAGAGAGCAAAAAAATTATGGTTTCTGGAACTGAGCAGAACCAAAAGACAACTTATAATTTGGAGTAAATGGTTTATGAAGCATGGCAGCAGACAGGATGAGTTCTTCCTGATTTCTCTGAGAGACAACAGAAGCTTCAGCTTCATCTCTTTAGTTTGTGTGTTTAGATGAAATACACATTAACAATGTCATAACAAACATTTTGTCAAGAGGACATACATAAATAAGGAGGAAAATAATGAAACTTTATCTAAAGTCTGGGTCTGTTAGTTTAGGGCTCGTGGCCGGCGATCACCTTAGTATTTCTTCTGTTTTTCTTGTTGTTTAATGCTGACAAATTATACTGTGTTTGTTGTCTTTCTGCTGCCTGATTGTGTTTTTTCTCTCTGTTTGAGGTGCGGCTCCATCCACAGATGGGTGTGGGTGTTTGTCTTCTGCAACCCTCCCGTCTTGTGCACTAGCATGGACTCCCAAAATCTCCTGTATAATTTCCTGTATTGTCTCTTGTGTCTGTATCATGGCCAAAGAAAGGGTCACCCATTTGAGTCTGGTCTGCTTGAGGTTTCTTCCTCAAATCATCAGAGGGAGTTTTTTCTTATCACTGTCACCTGTGTTCTTGCTCTGGAGGTTGGTAAGGTTAGAACTTACTTGTGTGAAGCGCTTTGTGGCAGCTTTGTTGTGATTTGGTTCTGTATAAATAAAAATAAATTGAATTTGAAATCCATTTTTTCCCCTTGATTTTGGATAATCTGAGGCACACACCCTGTAAAATGCAGTGAGAGAATAAACAGATAGAAAAATAAATGAGTGTGTGTGGTCCAGGTTGTAAAAATGATAACTCAAAAAGAATGAATGCCATCACCACATAAGTCTCTGTATTAACAAGGAATATAACGAGGATGAGCTGGTTCAACATAAAAAAACACATATGTTTTGTTATGAAATGCATCAGAGATCTATGTGCCACTTGATGCACACTGCCACCTGCTGGATGGATAATGGGAATTAGGAGCAGATGTGGCTGAACTTGCATTTTGATTAAATTTTTTTTTTTTTTTTTTGCATTGTCTTTCATTAACAGAGTCTGTGTCTGGTGTCCACCAAAGTCTAGCTCCGGAGCAGACCAAACCCTAGATCTGGAACTCACAATAACTGATGTCTGATGACCACCAAACTCTAGGTCTGGAACTCATCAAATCCTATGCCTGGAGCACATCAAAGCTTAGGTCTGATGGCTGTGAAAGTCTAGGTCTGGAACCAAGAAAAGCCTATGCCTAGAACCCACCAAAGCAGAGGACTGGTGGCCACCAAAGTCTAGGTCTGGAACCCAGAAAAGCCTATGCCTAGAACCCACCAAAGCAGAGGACTGGTGGCCACCAAAGTCCAGCTCTGCTGGTTAAAATCTGCAGCTGTGAAAAACGATTTAGGATGAAATCAATAGAAAAAAGTCGTTAAGACAAAACAGTGACTCATTAACTTACTTTTTGAGCCAGTGAACCAGGAAGTGATGGTCGGCTTCAGACAGCGCTGCTATTTGCCGCAGCAGGTGAGCGTAGATCACGTAGGTGCTGGTGTTAGAATACTGTGGGTTCTACAAACACACACATTCAGTTGGTATTCAAGACTTTATTCATCAGCGAGTTATTGACTGAGGTGATAACATGTGACATCACAAAATCACAAAGTCCAACAACAATCCAAAACTCAAAGAGTCACAACTGAGGAATGTTTTGAACATCAGGCTGAGGGCGGGGCTTTAATAAAACCTTTATTTTAACTTGAGGACGGTTATAGAAATTGATTATTTATTTAAATGTATTTAAATTTAAATAATTTTTTATATGAGGGTGTGTTTGAACACATTTGAGACAGAACAGTTTATGGAATGAGAATGAGTCCAGATTTAAAAATTTCATAACACTTGGGAAACCGGTGGTTTTGCAGATTGAAGAATTTTTAGAAAGATAAGTTTGGAAGATGAAGACCGGAATGTTAACATTTTTTAATTGCTAACATTTACAAAGTGTTGACTTTTTTTGGAAATGAAAACCTCCTGTGAAATGCGAACATTTTAATTAAAGTAACTAAAATAAGAAGATTAATGTGAAGAACAAAGAAATTTATAAAAATAAGTAATTTTACAGAAGTGGGAGGTGATAAAAACTGGAAACTGAAGCTTTATTTCAAATAACAATGTTTGACAAAGTAATTAAACAAAATAAGGACATTTCAAAATATAAGAAATTCTAAAATATATCTTTTTGTAAATTCAGTATTTTAAGTGTAACAATTGTTTTAAAGTAATTACTAATTATATTTTAAACACTAGAGCATCGCGCTCATACAGCCCAAACCTCCGCCAACACTAGTTTCCAATTCCACAAATGTTTACCTTGGAAAACATGTTCAAGGTCAAAGTCCTGTTAGAAGTGTGTTTTCATAAGCTAAATTAGATGTGATCAAATGTCAGGAGGATATACATTAGGGAAAATAACCCCCTGTCAGTTTTGCAGATTTTCTCACCTACAAAGAATCAAGAGGTCTGTAATTTTTATTGTAGGTTCACTTCAACTGTGAGAGACAGAATCTAAAAAAAAAACAAAACAAAAAAAAAAAACAAAATCCAGAAAATCACATTGTGTGATTTTTAAATAATTAATTTGCATTTTTTTGCATAAAATAAGTATTTGAACACCTACCAAGCAGCGAGAATTCTGTCTCACACAGACCTGTTAGTTTGTCTTTAAGAAGCCCTCTTATTCTGCACTCTTTACCTGTATTAATTGCACCTGTTTGAACTTGTTACCTGTATAAAAGACACCTGTTCACACACTCAATCAATCACACTCCAACCTGTCCACCATAGCCAAGACCAAAGAGCTGTCTAAGGACACCAGGGACAAAACTGTAGACCTGCACAAGGCTGGGATGGACTACAGGACAACAGGCAAGCAGCTTGGTAGAAGACAACAACTGTTATGATTATTTATTAGAAAGTGGAAGAAACACAAGATGACTGTCAATCTCACTCAGTCTGGGATTCCATGCAAGATTTCACTTTGTGGGGTAAGGATGATTCTGAGAAAGCTCAGAACTACACAGGAAGACCTGGTCAGTGACCTGAAGAGAGCTGGGACCACAGTCACAAAGATTACATTAGTAACACATGATGATGTCATGGTTTAAAATCCTGCAGGGCAGCAAGGTCCCCCTGCTCAAGCCAGCACATGTCCAGGCCCGTTTGAAGTTCATCAGTGACCATCTGGATGATCCAGAGGAGGCATGGGAGAAGGTCATGTGGTCAGATGAGACCAGAATAGAGCTTTTTGGAATCAACTCCACTTACCATGTTTAGAGGATGAGAACAACCCCAAGAAAACCATCCCAACCGTGAAGCATGGGGGTGGAAACATCATACTCTGGGGGTGCTCTTCTGCAAAGGGGACAGGACGACTGCACCATATTGAAGGGAGGATGGATGGGGTCATGTATTGTGAGATTTTGGCAAACAACCTCCTTCCCTCAGTAAGAGCATTGAAGATGGGTCATGGCTGGGTCTTCAGCATGACAATGACCCCAAACACACAGCCAGGGCAACTAAGGAGGGGCTCCGTAAGAAGCATTTCAAGGTCCTGGAGTGGCCTGGCCAGTCTGCAGACCTGAACTCAATAGAAAATCTTTGGAGGGAGGTAAAACTCCAAACCTGAAAGATTTGTAGACGATCTGTATGGAGGAGTGGACCAAAATCCCTGCTGCAGTGTGTGAAAACCTGGTGAAAAACTACAGGAAACATTTGACCTCTGTAATGGCAGACAAATGCTACTGTACCAAATATTAACATTGATTTTCACAGGTGTTCAAATACTTATTTGCAGCAGTAACATACAAATAAATTATTTAAAAAATTATACATTGTGATTTCCAGATTTTTTTTTAGATTCTGTCTCTCACAGTTGAATTGTACCTACGATAAAAATTACAGACCTCTTGATTCTTTGTAGATGGGAAAACCTACAAAACTGACAGGGGGTCAAATACTTATTTTCCCCACTGTATTTTTTTCATGCACTTGAATCAAAGATTTTTTTGTGTGGTGTTGTCAGGTTTTTTTGTTTTGTTTTTCAACTTTTTTGGTTTCTGATTTTTTTTTTCCAGATAATTTCCACAGAACATTGTTTATCTCTGCTATGCACAATTTGTCACTGTTTTTGGCACTTGGTTTCCAAATGATAACTAGTCGACAAATAGGTATAAAATTGGAACCTCCATCCAATTTTGGTGGTGTAGGTGAATCCAGAACAGAACAATGAGAGTGACTGAGGCACGTTTGATTGAGATATTACGCAAAATGTACACTTAATGGGCTTTTTAATATTAAATTCAAATGGCCACAAAATCCATAATCCTGAATAGATCTGGACCAAACTTTGTCAGGTGATAGTGAGTGACAGTCTGCACATCACTTTCAAATATAAGAGTGATTGGAGCATGTTTGATTAAGATATAATGTGAAATATACATTAAATGGGGTTCTCAATATTAAATTTGAATGGTCACAAAATCTGATCTGTAATCTGGATCAGATTGAATGAATGAATGAATGAATGAATGAATGAATGAATGAATGAATGAAAACTGTTTATTTCGAACATTTGATACAACAACAATTACAAGATAGATCAGTAAAGACAACAACAAAAAAGTTCCTACTGTGTACCCAACATGTCCGAAAAGGGGTAGGGTGAAGCATCAGCTTATTTATCCCTACCCCTTCTTCCCCACAACCAGTAATACCCTTTGCCACATATACACATAAATTCCTACACACCTAAACCGATATCAATATATATATATATACATATATATACACACACATAAATATACACCTACACATACCTACTTACATACAAAATACTATATATTTACAAGCCGAAGCAAACAACAAAAACACCCTAACCCTCATTACCCTTCCTCCTCCCTATACCCAGAAAAAAACATATTTTTGTACCGCTGTTTGAACTGGTTCATGCTTGGACATTGCTTGAGCCCCACTCCCAATCTGTTCCACATCCTCACCCCACAGACAGAAATACAGAAACCTTTTAATGTTGTTCGTGCCCACTGATGCTTTAAATTAAATTTCCCCCTCAGACTGTAATCCCCTGATCTGTTAAAAAACATATTTTTAATATTTGCTGGAAGTAAATTGTTTATTGCTTTATACACAATTTGTACTGTTTGAAAATGAACCAAGTCTGTGAATTTTAAGAATTTGGATTGTAAAAATAGTGGATTTGTATGATCTCTATAGCCAGTATTATGAATAATTCTTATAGCTCTTTTCTGCATTACTGATAGTGATTGTGTTGTACCTTTATAAGTATTACCCCATACCTCTGCACAGTACTGTAAATATGGTAAAACCAGTGAGCAGTAAAGAATGCGGAGTGAGTTGTGGTCCAGAATATGTTTCGCTTTGTTTAGAACTGAAATGCTTCTTGACAGTTTACTTTGTATATGTTTTATATGAGTCTTCCAGTTTATCTTATCATCTATTATCACCCCCAGAAACTTATTTTCATGTACCCTTTCAATATCTACCCCCTCGACTTGTAACTGAACCTGTATGTCTGTATTACAATAGCCAAATAACATGTATTTTGTTTTACTTAAGTTTAATGATAATTTATTTCTGTCAAACCATATTTTCAATTTTCCCATTTCTATACTGATCCTCCTCAGTAACTCCTGCAAATCCCCCCCTGAACAAAAAATGCTTGTGTCATCTGCAAATAATACTAATTTTAATATTTTGGAAACATTGACAATATCATTTATATAAATTAGAAACAGTTTTGGACCCAATACTGACCCCTGTGGGACGCCACAAGCATTGTCCAAGCATGATGATGTATATTCCCCCAACTTCACAAACTGTTTTCTGTTACTTAAGTAGCTTCTCACCCAGTGCAACACCAACCCCCTAATCCCATACTGTTCAAGTTTATTGATTAATATGTCATGATTAATTGTATCAAAAGCCTTTTTAAGGTCTATAAATATTCCAACTGAATGTAATTTGTGGTCTATGGCGTTTGTAATCTCCTCAACTGATTCTGTTAATGCAAGTGATGTTGAACTATGTGCTCTGAATCCATATTGACTATCAGTAAGTAATTTATGTTTATTTATGAATTTGTCTAATCTATTATTGAATAACTTTTCTAATAATTTGGAAAATTGTGGAAGCAAAGAAACAGGTCTATAATTTGTGAAGTGGTGTCTATCCCCAGTCTTATACAGCGGCACAACCTTAGCTATTTTCATTTGATTGGGAAATTTACCGGTTTGAAATGATAAGTTACAGATGTATGTTAATGGTTCTACAATCCATTCAATGACCTGTTTTACCACCACCATATCAATTTCATTTAAATCGGTAGATGTTTTATATTTACAATTATTCACAATGTCTATAATTTCTTTTCCATCCACTGCTGTGAGGAACATTGAACAGGGATTTCTTTCTATGAGATTATTATCCCAATCCTCAGGTTGGGAATCGGGAATTTTTTCTGCCAAGCTTGGTCCAATAGTTACAAAAAAATTATTAAAACCGTTGACTACCTCATCCTTATTTTCCTTCTTGACATTATTATCAATGAAATACTGAGGGTAACTCTGTTTTTTATTACCATTTTTGATAATGCTATTTAATATATCCCATATTCCTTTAATATTGTTTTTGTTATTATATAATATGTTACTATAATATTCCTTCCTACATACCCGTATAATATTAGTTAATCTATTTTTGTATTTCTTATATCTATTTTCTGCCTCTTTAGTCTTTAGTTTTATGAATTCTCTATACAGTGTATTTTTCTTATTACATGCATTTCGTAACCCTTTCGTCATCCATGGTCGAGCTTGGATTTTTTGTTTTCTGTAGTCTTGTTTAATTGGACAATTTTTATCATATAATGATGTAAATATTTGTAAAAAAGTTTCATATGCACTATCAACATCACTTTCACTGTATACCTTTTCCCAGTTTTGCTCCTGTAAATCCTTCTTTAGTGTGTTCATGTTTTCCTCTGTCCGCACTCGCCTGTATTTTATTTTCTCCTCTGGCTGATTCCGCCGATGGTTTCTATTATAAACGATGAAAACTGGTAGATGATCACTAATGTCATTGATTAATAATCCACTCACAGTGTTATTCTCAATATCATTGCTGAATATATTATCAATTAAGGTGGCACTATGGGATGTAATTCTGCTTGGCCTGGTGATTTTTGGATATAAACTCATACTGTACATTATACTGATAAATTCATCTGTTATTTTATGCTTATTTGGATTGAGCAGATCAATATTTAAGTCACCACAAATGAACACAGTTTTTTGATTAGTTTTTGAGAACGTTTTTTCCATACAGTCAGTGAATGTTTCAATACTAGATCCTGGTGCTCTATATATACAGCTGACTAATACATTTTTGCTTTTTTCTTCACATATTTCAATAGTTATACATTCTAATAAGTTATCGATCACAGTTGTCATATTGTCTACTATTTTATAATCCATGTTCTTATCCACATACACAGCCACTCCTCCTCCACTCTTATTTTTTCTGTTTACACAATTAAATTCATATCCATCCAGTTCAAAATCCATTCCTTTATCTTCATTGATCCATGTTTCTGATATAGCAATTATGTTAAATATTTTTTTAAACTGACTTAAATATTCTTTAATGTTGTTAAAGTTTGCATATAGACTTCTGCTGTTGAAATGGATTACTGATAATTTGTTATCCGTTCTAATGATCCGATTAAACTGTTCATCTGTATAATAGCAACAACTGTCATTGATATTTGAGAAGAAATTATTGTCCGGGTCTATATCGTGCTCCAAGTCCAGTACATTGTGGTCTGTGTATTTAAATGTTCTCAGTTCTACTTTTCCATGATCAGCAATCCTTTGAGTTATATCCTTCTTGTCTCCAGATGTAGATGAATAGGTAGTAGATGAATAGGTTCCTCTGGTCTGTGTCATGGTGTTGTGATGTGTTTGTGTCCTCATACCTTATTGGTCATATCTGTCCAGATCCTCGCTTTAAGAAACACTATTGTTCATATTTGTCCAGCTCCTCGATGTTCCTTATTGCCATGACTTTTGCTTGTTCTGGTGATCCGTTCAGTTTGATGAATATTTTACAGTTTGAAGTCCATGTGTGCTGGATTTTTCCCTGTTTCTTCAAGAAGCGTGCTTTCCTGGCGATGTCGGCATTCCGTTTGGTGAGATGTTCATTGATGAATACGTTTGTCCCTTTCAGTTTTCTTCCTTGTTTTAACAGTGCTGTTTTGTGTTTTCTGTTGATGAATCTCATGATGACGGTTCGTTTATCACCGTCATTTCTCCGGGGCAGAGGGTGGCACGCTTCAATGTTATTTAAATCCATTTCTATACCTTTAGATAGGAGGAAATCAGCAACCTGTTTTTCCACAGAGCTGACCTCCTGTTCACTGGGCTCCCCTCCGCTCTCATCTGTTACCGCCCGTGCGTAGGACCGTGGTTTGATGTGAAGACCTGTGATGATGACGTCGTTGATTCTGGTGTACTGCTCCAATTCAGCCACTCTATTTTCCAGCTGCACCAGATGCCGGTCTTTCTCGGCGTTCTGGAGCCGTAATGCCTTCACCTCCTCCACCAGATCCATGATTGATTTCTGTTGCTGCTTCACAACAGAAATCTCCTCTGATAGAAAGTCCAGAGATTTTTTAATATCGTCACCTTCCTCCGCTGTCAGAACCTTCTTAGGCCCCATGGTCGGCTTATGAGCAGCTTGTCGATCGCCGATGTTAACAGCCTGCGTTGTTTGTCACCGGGATGGATCTGCACTGCGCTGGTGCCGCGCGGCCTCAGTGTTTCCGCGCTGATGGATCCGCGGTGGCTGCACGAGGCCTCGGGGAAGCGGCACTCGTGACGCGCGGCTCTAATGACGCAGCGCGCGGCCTCAGTGAATTCACCACGTTGAGCGGGCCTCGGACGTTGTTGCTGTCCAGTCGCGGGGCTAAGTTGCCGGTTGAGGTGGTATTCCCACTGTCCGGGTTGGCAAACACCGGCGTGGCAGATGGCAACTACAAACACCACCTCTGAAAACTCAGGTACAAACCTTTTGCAGCTCACTCTGACGACACGCAGCTCTGACTGACTGTGACTGACGCAGCTCTGACTGATCAATGCCCAAATGATTCAGATCGAACTTTGTCAGTTGGTAAAGGATACCATCCTGCATAAAACACTCTCATCTGATCTTTTTTGACAGAGTTATGAATTTCTGAAAATTCGTTCAATTTTAAAGGATAAGGATTTTTCCGATATTCATAGATTTTTCCTGATTTTGACCTATGACCTTGAAAATTGAATCAGTTCTTGCCTATCAGGATGTGAATACTCTGTAAAAATTTCATAACGATACATGAAAAATTGTCTGCTAAAGGCTGCTCACAAACAAACAAACAAACAGAGGTGAAAACATAACCTCCTCCTAACTTCGTTGGCAGAGGTTATGAATGAGGACATTTATAAAATAATTGGTTTCAGAATCGTAAGGACCGGTTTGGGTTGTAGAAAACAACTTTTGACCATTTCTTATTTTTTACAGTTTCAGATTATAGGATGTGGGTTTGGATTAACACTATGGACTTCATGTCAGTGAGAACTTTTGAAGTCCACAAATGTCAAATATGAAATGAGCAGAGATTTGGCTCATTTGTGTCTGACGGAGCAAAAACCACTTGGGATCCACTGCCGAGTTCTGACGGATTGTAAAGACCCAAAACTAAAAACTGAAGAAACTTACAGGAGAAACTCCAAAAAACAGAGAAATAATTTGAGCAATTTACAAATTAAGAAACAAAGATAAAAGTTATGATGAAGATGTGAGGAAAAAACAACAGCATTCAATTAATTAATAGATCAATATATTTATTGATTGATGATGCCAGATGTGTGTCCAGGTTTTAAAATCTCACCTGAACCAGGATGAAATAAGCTCGCAGGTCATCTTTAGTCCGCGGCCTGAAAACAAAAAGTCCAGATTCAGAGACACTCAGAGACTCATGGCGGGAAAACACATCCTGGTTACTGTCATCAAAACGGTACAAAAACTGATGACAGACAAATTGTGACCAAATAACACATCACAATAAAACCAGCTTTAAGTCTACAAAACACATTTAGGCCACTAAGGGGCGATATTACACCGACTGTGTGACACTCAGTTTATCTTGTTGACTGAGAAGCAGCAAACTGTAAACGCGTCTGATCCGGTTTGAAGATCATCGGGCAGCGAAACTACGATTTCTGATGCTGTGAGCGGGAGATTAATGCTAAAAAAATAAAGATAAAAATTACAAATGGAAAACACTTGTTTTTTTGGTTGTTTTTTTTTTTTTTTTAACTATTCCACAGTGTCATATTTAAGGGCCCCTTCACACATATTGCGAAGTTTGGTCAATGTGCACACGAAGCAGGAATTTCATGCAAAATGTGTGGAATCACGGCAGGTGTCGGCCGAATTCCAGGTGACACACACGAACACAAGCTAATTAAAAGCACAATTAGAACATCATTTAGCAGCTCACAAGTGATTTGCTTTGTATTTATTTTAATTCAAACTGATGTAATTTTCCACAAATTCCCCTCTGGACTGTTGAGTAGCCTGTAAGATCCTGTTCACACTGCAGTTGGCCAGATTCAATCCAGATCGCCTTCTACCTCGATAGTGTTCAGAATATTTTTTCAAATTCGGCTCATTCGATCTTAAAAAGTTAACTATTTGTGAGGTTACAAATTTATTCTCAATTAATTCAAAATGAATTCCTTTCTGTAAAATCACACACATTGTTTATGTGTTTAAAACCGGGCGACTCTCTGCACTTAAATAATCCAGCTCTCGCTCTTCGTTTTTCCTCCTCGTTAAAGACAAAACAGCCAGCCGCCACCTCTGGCTCTTACCATAGCAGCCATGCACCACAATGGTTAAAGTTAGAAATGTTTAACTTTAGCTGCTTACCAGAGCAAAAAGGATAAAGTGGATGTTTCCTCCACCAATGAAGTTTGTCTGTCTGCTTGTGAACAGCATGGAGCCCACAATTTTTCATATATCATTATGACATTTTATTGAAGATTCATATCTTGATTATCCTGAACTAATGAAATTTTCAAGGTCATAGGTCAAAGGTCAAGGAAAACACTGATCTTCAACATTGAATGAATTTTCAAAAATTTATAACGCTGTCAAAAAAATCAGATTTCTTTGTATTAGCAGCAATCTTCCATTCCAGCTTATTAATTAATCAAAAACCTAGACAGAGCTTTAATTCATTTGAAAGCTTGTCTCTTAGTCTTGTCCATCCAAATTGGAAGTCCCAAAAAACAGTTTTATTTGTTATTATCTATCGTCCACCTGGTCGTTACTGTAAGTTTCTCTGTGAATTTTCAGACCTTTTGTCTGACTTAGTGCTTAGCTCAGATAAGATAATTATAGTGGGCGATTTTAACATCCACACAGATGCTGAGAATGACAGCCTCAACACTGCATTTAATCTATTATTAGACTCTATTGGCTTTGCTCAAAAAGTAAATGAGTCCACCTACCACTTTAATCATATCTTAGATCTTGTTCTGACTTATGGTATGGAAATAGAAGACTTAACAGTATTCCCTGAAAACTCCCTTCTGTCTGATCATTTTTTAATAACATTTACATTTACCCTGATGGACTACCCAGCAGTGGGGAATAAGTTTCATTACACTAGAAGTCTTTCAGAAAGCGCTGTAACTAGGTTTAAGGATATGATTCCTTCTTTATGTTCTCTAATGCCATATACCAACACAGTGCAGAGTAGCTACCTAAACTCTGTAAGTGAGATAGAGTATCTCGTCAATAGTTTTACATCCTCATTGAAGACAACCTTGGATGTTGTAGCTCCTCTGAAAAAGAGAGCTTTAAATCAGAAGTGTCTGACTCTGTGGTATAACTCACAAACTCGTAGCTTAAAGCAGATAACCCGTAAGTTGGAGAGGAAATGGCGTCTCACTAATTTAGAAGATCTTCACTTAGCCTGGAAAAAGAGTTTGTTGCTCTATAAAAAAGCCCTCCGTAAAGCTAGGACATCTTTCTACTCATCACTAATTGAAGAAAATAAGAACAACCCCAGGTTTCTTTTCAGCACTGTAGCCAGGCTGACAAAGAGTCAGAGCTCTATTGAGCTGAGTATTCCATTAACTTTAACTAGTAATGACTTCATGACTTTCTCTGCTAACAAAATTTTGACTATTAGAGAAAAAATTACTCATAACCATCCCAAAGATGTATCGTTATCTTTGGCTGCTTTCAGTGATGGCGGTATTTGGTTAGACTCTTTCTCTCCGATTGTTCTGTCTGAGTTATTTTCATTAGTTACTTCATCCAAACCATCAACATGTTTATTAGACCCCATTCCTACCAGGCTGCTCAAGGAAGCCCTACCATTATTTAATGCTTCGATCTTAAATATGATCAATCTATCTTTGTTAGTTGGCTATGTACCACAGGCTTTTAAGGTGGCAGTAATTAAACCATTACTTAAAAAGCCATCACTTGACCCAGCTATCTTAGCTAATTATAGGCCAATCTCCAACCTTCCTTTTCTCTCAAAGATTCTTGAGAGGGTAGTTGTAAAACAGCTAACTGATCACCTGCAGAGGAATGGTCTATTTGAAGAGTTTCAGTCAGGTTTTAGAATTCATCATAGTACAGAAACAGCATTAGTGAAGGTTACAAATGATCTTCTTATGGCTTCGGACAGTGGACTTATCTCTGTGCTTGTTTTGTTGGACCTCAGTGCTGCTTTTGATACTGTTGACCATAAAATTTTATTACAGAGATTAGAGCATGTCATAGGTATTAAAGGCACTGCGCTGCGGTGGTTTGAATCATATTTGTCTAATAGATTACAGTTTGTTCATGTAAATGGGGAATCTTCTTCACAGACTAAAGTTAATTATGGAGTTCCACAAGGTTCTGTGCTAGGACCAATTTTATTCACTTTATACATGCTTCCCTTAGGCAGTATTATTAGACGGTATTGCTTAAATTTTCATTGTTACGCAGATGATACCCAGCTTTATCTATCCATGAAGCCAGAGGATACACACCAATTAGCTAAACTGCAGGATTGTCTTACAGACATAAAGACATGGATGACCTCTAATTTCCTGCTTTTAAACTCAGATAAAACTGAAGTTATTGTTCTTGGCCCCACAAATCTTAGAAACATGGTGTCTAACCAGATCCTTACTCTGGATGGCATTACCCTGACCTCTAGTAATACTGTGAGAAATCTTGGAGTCATTTTTGATCAGGATATGTCATTCAAAGCGCATATTAAACAAATATGTAGGACTGCCTTTTTGCATTTACGCAATATCTCTAAAATCAGAAAGGTCTTGTCTCAGAGTGATGCTGAAAAATTAATTCATGCATTTATTTCCTCTAGGCTGGACTATTGTAATTCATTATTATCAGGTTGTCCTAAAAGTTCCCTAAGAAGCCTTCAGTTGGTTCAGAATGCTGCAGCTAGAGTACTGACGGGGACTAGCAGGAGAGAGCATATCTCACCCGTGTTGGCCTCTCTTCATTGGCTTCCTGTTAATTCTAGAATAGAATTTAAAATTCTTCTTCTTACTTATAAGGTTTTGAAAAATCAGGTCCCATCTTATCTTAGGGACCTCGTAGTACCATATTACCCCATTAGAGCGCTTCGCTCTCAGACTGCAGGCTTACTTGTAGTTCCTAGGGTTTGTAAGAGTAGAATGGGAGGCAGAGCCTTCAGCTTTCAGGCTCCTCTCCTGTGGAACCAGCTCCCAATTCAGATCAGGGAGACAGATACCCTCTCTACTTTTAAGATTAGGCTTAAAACTTTCCTTTTCGCTAAGGCTTATAGTTAGGGCTGGATCAGGTGACCCTGGACCATCCCTTGGTTATGCTGCTTTAGACGTAGACTGTGGGGGGGTTCCCATGATGCACTGTTTCTTTCTCTTTTTGCTCCGTATGCATCACTCTGCATTTAATCATTAGTGATCGATCTCTGCCCCCCTTCACAGCATGTCTTTTTCCTGGTTCTTTCCCTCAGCCCCAACCAGTCTCAGCAGAAGACTGCCCCTCCCTGAGCCTGGTTCTGCTGGAGGTTTCTTCCTGTTAAAAGGGAGTTTTTCCTTCCCACTGTAGCCAAGTGCTTGCTCATAGGGGGTCGTTTTGACCGTTGGGGTTTTTCATAATTATTGTATGGCCTTGCCTTACAATATAGAGCGCCTTGGGGAAACTGTTTGTTGTGATTTGGCGCTATATAAGAAAAAAGTTGATTGATTGATTGATTGATTTCATATAGGATGGTATCCTTTATCAACTGATAAAGTTCGATTCGGATCTGATCCAGATTACAGATTTTGTGCCCATTTAAATTTAACATTGAAAACCCCATTTTACAAATATTTTACATTATATCTTAATCAAATATGCCCAAGTCACTCTCATCTTTGAATGTGATGTGCAGACTGGCACTCACTATCATCTGAAAAAGTTTGATCTGGATCTGATCCGGGTTGTGGATTCTGTGGACCTTTGAATTTAACATTGAAAATCAGATTCAGAATAGCCTTTAATCATAAAGTATCAAAAGGAATACAAGGAATTTGGCTCCGGTTTGAGCTGTACTCTCCCTGCATCAACATGTATAAATATACACTAAACACTTAATAATTCACAGTAAAAAGGTGCAAATAAAATGTGCAGTAAAAATGTGTGCAAAGGAGAAACAGACAAACAGACTGAGGTTGTACATGAGGTATATGAATGAGTGAGTATTTTGGCAGGTTAAGTTGTTCATCAGTGCGATGGCCTGTGGAAAGAAACTGCTCCTGTGTCTGGTTGTTCTGAGGTACAGAGCTCCGTAACGTTGACCAGAGGGGAGGAGTTTAAACAGGGTGAGTCCAGGGTGTGAGAGGTCATGGGGTGGGGGTGGGGGGGGGGGTGATGGTGTGTTCCTCCTGAAGTCTAGTATCATCTCCACAGCGGGTTCAGCTCCAGGTTGTTCTGAACACACCAGAGGGCCAACTGTAACACCTCCTGTCTGTATGCAGCTTAATCATCATCTTGGATGAGACCAATGATGGTGGTGTCGTCTGCAAACTTCAGGAGTTTAACAGAGGGGTTCCCTGAGGTGCAGTCATTTGTGTAGAGGGAGAAGAGCAGTGGGGAGAGCACACACCCCTGAGGGGCGCCAGTGCTGATTGTCTGTGTGCTGGATGTGATGCTCCCCAGCCTCACCTGCTGTGTCTTGTCCGTCAGGAAGTTGAAGATCCACTGACAGATGGGACCTGGTACAGAGAGGTTAGAGAGTTTTTGTGGAGAATGCTGGGGATGATGGTGTTGAACACAGAGCTGAATTCCACAAACAGGATCCTCATGTACATCTCTGCTGAGTCCAGGTGCTGCAGGATGTAATGCAGTCCCATGCTGACTGCATCCTCAACGCACCTGTTTGCCTGGTAGGCAAACAGCAGGGGGTCCAGCGGGGATCCTGTGATATCCTTCAGGTGGCTCAACACCAGCCATTCAAAAGACTTCATGACTACAGATGTCAGGGTGATGGGCCGGTAGTCATTTTGTCCTGTTATGGATGGTTTCTTTGGGACTGGGATAATAGTGGAGCGTTTGAAGCAGGAGGGGACCTCGCACAGCTCCAGAGATCATTTGATGTACATTTACATTACATTTTAAACAAAAGTGCATCAATCACTCTCATTTGTGACAATGATGTGCAAACTGACACTCTCAGTGAATAGACTAAGCTGGATCCGCATCTGATCCCTATTGTGGATTTAGCGGATATTTGATTTTAACATTGAAAACCCTTTTGATCTACATTTTGTATTATATTTTAGCTTATGAAAAGCCACTTCTAACAAGACTTTGACCTTGAAAATTTTTCCAAATTGGAAACTAGTGTTGGCGGAGGTTTGCGCTGTACTAGCGCGGTGCTCTAGTTTTATGTTTAATAAGCAGGACAAATGGACAGCGAGAAGTGGAATTTTTAAGTGCAGAGAGCTGCCTGGTTATACAACAAAATAAATTATTGTCCATTTCGTTATTGTTGAAATATGTCAGTACCTCATGACCGCTACAATGGGTTTTCTGATGCTGACATCTGAATGAGCGTGTGTGTGTGTGTGTGTGTGTGTGTGTGTGTGTGTGTGTGTGTGTGTGTGTGTGTGTGTGTGTGTGTGTGTGTGTGTGTGAGGAGATGGCACTGCAGGAAAAGAAGCTTGTTTTCATTATGGAGCATTGGTGGCGAAGACACTGTGGGCATGTGGACATAGTGTGGAAATTTGACTTCATAATTCCCAAACTAGCAGGATTCTAGCCACATCTGCATTCAGGCCTCTGTGAACCCTGCTCAAATCCAGCTCAAACCCAGCCAAAACCCTGCTCAAATCCCACTCAATCCTCGCTCAAATCCAGCTCAAACCCCACTGAAATCTAGCTCAAACCCCACTCAAATCTTGCTCAAACCCAAATGAAATCTAGCTCAAACCCCACTGAAATCTAGCTCAAACCCCACTCAAATCTAGCTCAAACCCCACTGAAATCTAGCTCAAAAATCCAGCTCACACCACAGCTGAGAAGTTGAGCCAGACAGAAAACAATCTGGTTTAAATCTGCTTTGCACCAATCAGATTCAGATAAAACCTATCCATCTTGAGCCGGATTGTTAACCGCAGTCTGAACAGGGTCTAAGCAGCCTGTCTTAAAGAACGGATATCAGTCATCAGAGGAATTCGTACCCTTTCCACTCCCGCAGCAGGCTGTTGATGATCCCCTTCAGCACCGACTTCTGGATGTCCTGCGGCTGAACACACAGAGACATTTACAGTCTTCAGCAAAGACACAATTTTCTGGACACAGAGTTAATTTTGTCAACAGACATCATAAATAAAAACTAATCATTGAGAAAAACATGATCAGATTTGTTGCCATGTTCACTCATCAATACAGTCAAACTTGTGGTTCATGAAGGAGAACCACCCCCTCCTCCCTCCAGTGATACTTAAAGAAGTCAAGGAACTCCATAAAAAACATTAAAGCAGAGAATTTTAAACAGAGATTTAAATAAGTGTTTCCAAACATGTCACTGATGGTGAGGGTACGTCTCTTTGTGCGTTCAAGTTCTTACGGTGCTGAGCAGAGCATCATAAACCGTGTTGACAAACTTGGTGTTGACTCCAGAGTCGTCTACAGTGTTAAAAGATCCGTTTGCCTCCCGCTGGGAAAGAAAGAAAGAGAGAGAGAGAAACAACAGGACGTTTCCCTTTGTTGAACTAGAAATTCAAATTCAAACCAGGACTGCAAGCAGTCATATACGGGCCCTCGTTCCACGCGACGGCCTACCCAGGCCAGTGGGTGCCCTTGTGACCACATGTGGGCATGTGCATGCAGGGGTAACCACTCATCACACAGTTAAAATTGTAAAGAAATCACACAATGCATCAAGGAGTTATGACATGTTGATTGTTCATCCACTAGGGGGCGCTCAGTGTACAAACAGAGGGGCTGGGTGTGTTCAGGGGCCAACTGTCATCATACATGTGAAGTTTCAAGTCAATCAGGCAAAGCATGAAGGAGTTATCATGACTTGATGTTCCATGGCAAAGGGTCAAAATGGCAGCACCATAGCGGCCACACCCTTCAACATAGAGAAAAGCTTTCAATAACTTTGGGTCAGTATCATCTTTGGATGTTGTCAAAGAAATTTAAAGTGCATAGGTCAAAATCCCTAGGAGGAGTTCATTCAAATACAACATGTGGAAATCATTTCAAAATGAGAAGAAAATTCAAAATGGCCGACTTCCTGTTTGGAGTAGACTCATGGTGCAAGAGACTTTTTTGTACGTCTATGCAAGTCACACGTGTACCAATTTTTCATCTCCCTAGTCCAAAAAAACCCTATGGGGAGGGGTTTTTGAAATTTTCAAGGGGGCGCTATTGAGGCACTTTGCCCCGCCCATGGGCGACGCCCCTATGAATTGTAGGAGGTTGTCATGCTTGACCTGTGTATCAATTTTCATGATGATATGACAAAATTAAAGCCGTCAAAAGGAAGAACGTAATTTCATGGCGAAGGGGCGATATTCGGTATGCCACCACACAGATGCCGTTACTCGTAACTTCACGGCGTTCATCACCTACGTTCACCAATTTGTTCTGCATGTTTTAAAAGTGGAATGAAGTTGATTGGGTTAAGTATTTGACATCAGGACCTCTTAAAGTAAAAATAGGACATTTCCCGCCACCACCGGGGGGCGCTATGGCGCAGGTGGGAACTTAAGATATGTAGACGTTCAGGGCGGAGCCCTCATCATGTTCAGCAAGTTTGAAGGATCTACGATGAAGTATGTGGGTGTGACAGCCGTTTGAAGTGAAATGGCGTGCTCCGAAAAGCTCGCCAAAGTTTGACGACCCCTAGCAGCCACGTCTTTTGACTTAATTAGAATCTTTTGATAACTTTTGATCACCATTGTGTTGTGATGATTTTGACCAAATTTGAAGACGATCGGATAAAATCCCTAGGACGAGTTTGTTCAAATGTAAGTAGTGGAAATGGCCAAAAATGGCAAAAATTTGCTCAAAATTGAAACTTAAAATCAAAATGGCCGACTTCCTGTCGATATTTCACCATGACAGTAAGAGACTTTTTCGTGCATCCTGGCATGGTAAATATGTGTACTGAATTTCGTGAGGCTACGACGAAAAAAGCCCAATGTGGAGGGGTTTTTGATAATTTCTAGGGGGCGCTATTTCGCGATTTTTCTGCGATCATGTGTGACGCCCCTAAAATATCGAATTTCGGATCTGGCCGGACGACTTTGGAAAGTTTGGTGAGTTTTTGAGCATGGGAAGAGGCCGAAATTTCGATTTCAAAAGTGGCAATAATAATAATAATAATAATAAATAATAATAATAATAATAATAATAAACAGTGCAATTACAATAGGGTCCTCGTAGGACGTTGCCTACTCGGGCCCTAATTAAGGAAATTTTCAAAAATTGTCATGATTACCGGAAAGCACGGTGCTGTTTTTACTGATTTTGGATGAGATAACTCAAAAACAGGTGGATGGATTTTCTTCAAACTTGGTGGGACTATGACTTGGATAGATACGTGGAGGTGATCAAGGTTTAGAGTAGTTTGGTCAAATGTGAAAGGTCAAGGAAAACATGGTCTAAAAAAAAAAACACCTTTTCTGGTATATTAGTGGATTATTTCTTTTATATTTTTCTTGAATTAATATCATGTAGAGATTTTTACCTTCCGCATTAAAGTGCATAATTTTTAAAAAGTTTTTTTTTTTTGTTTAATTTTCACCTAAATATGCCCGAATTTTGTTGTTTTTATTTTGCACAAAAAGTGACCAAATGCCCCGGTGAGGTTGGGATGTTTTTAACGGCGTATTTGTGTCTCACCTTGAAGGCAGCGTTGATTTCGATGAAAGAGTCGAAGGTGGTCAGGTAAAACTCCCGGACCTCCCTCCAGTCCCCTGATTGGACGGCTCGCTCCATGTCCTCCCTGCAAACACGTGACAGACTTTGACTTACTAAAAACCTGGACAGGGTTTGGTGGTGTGTCTGGTGCTGTGGCTGAAGGAGTCCGTAACATGTAGTCGATGATCCGGATGTGGATCAGCCTGAGAACAGCATCAAGGTTCAACAGTATCTATTTTTGGTTTTCCTGATTTTGGCTGATGGACTCACTGGAACTCTTTGGTGGTTTTGGTGCGCAATGGGATGATGGGGTCAGAGGGGAACGGAGCTTTGACCTCCGGTGGCAGCGTGTCGATGGAGATCCGCTGCTTCTGACGGACATCGCTACAGATTGGCGGCAGTTCGCTCCCTGCATGAGAGACACACAGAACATCAAAGATGCAGGTGGTTAGAGTCAGGGGTTAGGCTCACAGGTTACAGTCAGGGTTTAGGGTAAGGGCTTAGGGTCAGTGGTTCATGTCAGGATTAGGGTTTAGGTTCAGTGGTTAGGGTCAATGGTTTAGGGCCAAGAGTTAGGGTCAGGGTTTAGGGTCAGGAGTTGGGGTCAGGGTTTAGTGTCAGGGTTTAGGGTCAGGAATTGGGGTCAGGGGTTAGTGTCAGGGTTTAGGGTCAGTGGTTAGTGTCAGGGTTTAGGGTCAGGAGTTAGGGTCAGGGTTTAGGGTCAGGAGTTGGGGTCAGGGTTTAGTGTCAGGGTTTAGGGTCAGGAGTTGGGGTCAGGGGTTAGTGTCAGGGTTTAGGGTCAGTGGTTAGTGTCAGGGTTTAGGGTCAGGAGTTAGGGTCAGGGTTTAGGGTCAGGAGTTGGGGTCATGGTTTAGTGTCAGGGTTTAGGGTCAGGAGTTCAATCAATCAATCAATCAATTTTTTTATATAGCGCCAAATCACAACAGTTGCCCCAAGGCGCTTTATATTGTAAGGCAAGGCCATACAATAATTATGTAAAACCCCAACGGTCAAAACGACCCCCTGTGAGCAAGCACTTGGCTACAGTGGGAAGGAAAAACTCCCTTTTAACAGGAAGAAACCTCCAGCAGAACCAGGCTCAGGGAGGGGCAGTCTTCTGCTGGGACTGGTTGGGGCTGAGGGAGAGAATCAGGAAAAAGACATGCTGTGGAGGGGAGCAGAGATCGATCACTAATGATTAAATGCAGAGTGGTGCATACAGAGCAAAAAGAGAAAGAAACAGTGCATCATGGGAACCCCCCAGCAGTCTACGTCTATAGCAGCATAACTAAGGGATGGTTCAGGGTCACCTGATCCAGCCCTAACTATAAGCTTTAGCAAAAAGGAAAGTTTTAAGCCTAATCATAAAAGTAGAGAGGGTGTCTGTCTCCCTGATCTGAATTGGGAGCTGGTTCCACAGGAGAGGAGCCTGAAAGCTGAAGGCTCTGCCTCCCATTCTACTCTTTCAAACCCTAGGAACTACAAGTAAGCCTGCAGTCTGAGAGCGAAGCGCTCTATTGGGGTGATATGGTACTACGAGGTCCCTAAGATAAGATGGGACCTGATTATTCAAAACCTTATAAGTAAGAAGAAGAATTTTAAATTCTATTCTAGAATTAACAGGAAGCCAATGAAGAGAGGCCAATATGGGTGAGATATGCTCTCTCCTTCTAGTCCCCGTCAGTACTCTAGCTGCAGCATTTTGAATTAACTGAAGGCTTTTTAGGGAACTTTTAGGACAACCTGATAATAATGAATTACAATAGTCCAGCCTAGAGGAAATAAATGCATGAATTAGTTTTTCAGCATCACTCTGAGACAAGACCTTTCTGATTTTAGAGATATTGCGTAAATGCAAAAAAGCAGTCCTACATATTTGTTTAATATGCGCTTTGAATGACATATCCTGATCAAAAATGACTCCAAGATTTCTCACAGTATTACTAGAGGTCAGGGTAATGCCATCCAGAGTAAGGATCTGGTTAGACACCATGTTTCTAAGATTTGTGGGGCCAAGTACAATAAATTCAGTTTTATCTGAGTTTAAAAGCAGGAAATTAGAGGTCATCCATGTCTTTATGTCTGTAAGACAATCCTGCAGTTTAGCTAATTGGTGTGTGTCCTCTGGCTTCATGGATAGATAAAGCTGGGTATCATCTGCGTAACAATGAAAATTTAAGCAATACCGTCTAATAATACTGCCTAAGGGAAGCATGTATAAAGTGAATAAAATTGGTCCTAGCACAGAACCTTGTGGAACTCCATAATTAACTTTAGTCTGTGAAGAAGATTCCCCATTTACATGAACAAATTGTAATCTATTAGACAAATATGATTCAAACCACCGCAGCGCAGTGCCTTTAATACCTATGGCATGCTCTAATCTCTGTAATAAAATTTTATGGTCAACAGTATCAAAAGCAGCACTGAGGTCTAACAGAACAAGCACAGAGATGAGTCCACTGTCCGAGGCCATAAGAAGATCATTTGTAACCTTCACTAATGCTGTTTCTGTACTATGATGAATTCTAAAACCTGACTGAAACTCTTCAAATAGACCATTCCTCTGCAGATGATCAGTTAGCTGTTTTACAACTACCCTTTCAAGAATTTTTGAGAGAAAAGGAAGGTTGGAGATTGGCCTATAATTAGCTAAGATAGCTGGGTCAAGTGATGGCTTTTTAAGTAATGGTTTAATTACTGCCACCTTAAAAGCCTGTGGTACATAGCCAACTAACAAAGATAGATTGATCATATTTAATATCGAAGCATTAAATAATGGTAGGGCTTCCTTGAGCAGCCTGGTAGGAATGGGGTCTAATAAACATGTTGATGGTTTGGATGAAGTAACTAATGAAAATAACTCAGACAGAACAATCGGAGAGAAAGAGTCTAACCAAATACCGGCATCACTGAAAGCAGCCAAAGATAACGATACGTCTTTGGGATGGTTATGAGTAATTTTTTCTCTAATAGTTAAAATTTTGTTAGCAAAGAAAGTCATGAAGTCATTACTAGTTAAAGTTAATGGAATACTCAGCTCAATAGAGCTCTGACTCTTTGTCAGCCTGGCTACAGTGCTGAAAAGAAACCTGGGGTTGTTCTTATTTTCTTCAATTAGTGATGAGTAGAAAGATGTCCTAGCTTTACGGAGGGCTTTTTTATAGAGCAACAGACTCTTTTTCCAGGCTAAGTGAAGATCTTCTAAATTAGTGAGACGCCATTTCCTCTCCAACTTACGGGTTATCTGCTTTAAGCTACGAGTTTGTGAGTTATACCACGGAGTCAGACACTTCTGATTTAAAGCTCTCTTTTTCAGAGGAGCTACAGCATCCAAAGTTGTCTTCAATGAGGATGTAAAACTATTGACGAGATACTCTATCTCCCTTGAGTTAGGGTCAGGGTTTAGGGTCAGGAGTTAGGGTCAGGGTTTAGGGTCAGGAGTTGGGGTCAGGAGTTAGGGTCTGGGTTTAGGGTCAGGAGTAAGGATCAGAGGTTAGTGTCAGGGTTTAGGGTCATTGATTAGAGCCAGGGTCCGGATCAGGGTTAGTGTCAGGGTTAGGGTTTAGGGCCAGTGGTTAGGGTCAATGGTTAGTGTCAGGGTTTAGGGTCATTAGGGTTAGTGTCAGGGTTAGGGTCAATGGTTAGTGTCAGGGTTAGGTTTTAGGGTCAGTGGTTAGTGTCACGGTTTAGGGTCAGGAGTTAGGGTTAGGGTTTAGGGTCAGGAGTTAGGGTCAGTGGTTAGTGTCAGGGTTTAGGGTCAGTGATTAGGGTCAGGGTCCGGATTAGGGTTAGGGGGTTAGGGTTAGGCTCAGGGTTAGGGTTTAGGGTCAGTGGTTAGGGTCAATGGTTAGTGTCAGGGTTTAGGGTCAGTGATTAGGGTCAGGGTTCGGATTAGGGTTAGTGTCAGGGTTAGGGTCAGTGGTTAGTGTCAGGGTTTAGGGTCAGGAGTTAGGGTCAGGGGTTAGTGTCATGTTTAGGGTGAGTGGTTAGAGTCAGGGTTTAGGGTCAGGAGTTAGGGTCAGGAGTTGGGGTTAGGGGTTAGTGTCAGGGTTTAGGGTCAGGAGTTGGGGTTAGGGTTCAGGGTCAGGAGTTAGGGTCAGGGTTTAGGGTCAGGAGTTGGGGTTAGGGGTTAGTGTCAGGGTTTAGGGTCAGGAGTTAGAGTCAGGGTTTAGGGTCAGGAGTTGGGGTTAGGGCTTAGGGTCAGGGTTTAGGGTCAGGAGTTAGAGTCAGGGTTTAGGGTCAGGAGTTGGGGTTAGGGCTTAGGGTCAGGAGTTGGGGTCAGGGGTTAGTGTCAGGGTTAGTGTTAGGGTTAGTGTCAGGGTTAGGGTTTAGGGTCAGGGTTCGGATCAGGGTTACGGTTCTAACCTGGTTTATATTTCATGCTGTGAATCATTTTTAAAAACTGTCACTCAACATGAACCTCAGCTCAGGTGTTCGTAACTTTGACAGGAAAAAACATCAGTTTGTTGCAAAAGTTGAATCTTTGCAACTTCAGTCAACTTAAAATTAAAAGGCAGCCTGAATATGATTTTTTTAAGCTAAAATAAAGTATTTTTTAAATGTAGGGTGACAAAAACATGTTCATGTGTTTTTGAGATAATGTGCTGCCAATCAAACTGGTAAACAGGCGGAGCTTAAAGCAGCCAATCAGAAGTTGAAGCACAGTCCAAAGTGAAACAACCTAAAATCTTAGATTGATCTTTCGAAATTAACTTTGTTTTTTTCTTTGTTTTTTTTTTTGTGAAGAGTTGAATAAAGCGGCACACACACAAAAATATTTATACTGAAATAACGTGTTTGAGTAAAAGTGCTTGAATAAAAACAGGGTTAAGGATAGGGTTAGTAAAAGTAAAATGAAGCAAGATGCACAATCAGCGTGTCATCGAACAGTGAGGTGTTCATCCGTCCTCACGCGCTGCTCGCCATCATCCACTCTGTTTATATTTAGCATCCATTATCTCCATCACCACGGTGACAACAGTCACCAGCAAGCCAGTGGCATTGTGGGACTTGAGCTCAGAGGTACGATGGAACGACAGGATGGAGAACAGAAACAGGACATCTACATGATGTTTGGTCGTTATGACTGGGGAGGTGGTACGAGCGCTCTGAGTGCAACTCCGAGTTACTGCCGCCAAGGAAACCTTCATTTGTTTGTCAAAAAAAGAAAAAGAAATTTGAATTCAATTTTCAGATGAAGCAGGATACGGGCAAAAGAGTTATCAATTTGATTTTGAGTTATTTTGTCTACCATCGCACAACAGTGCCCCCTACTTGCACTACAGATCAGGTCAGAGCACCTAAACAGCCCTGGCACAGGTATGTGCTCTGAGTACAATCGAGTTCAGACAGATATCATCCCAGAAGAAGAAATTTGTGTATGATCCCACATCTGAATGTGGAGAAACCCTAACTCCCCAACCTTAACCCTAATCCAACCCTAACCCTAACTCGAAAAACCTTAACCCAACCCTAACCCTAACTCCCCAACCTTAACCTTTACCCAACCCTAACCCTAACTCCCCAACCTTAACCCAACCCTAACCCTAACTCCCCAACCTTAACCCTAACCCAGCCCTAACCCTAACTCCCCAACCTTAACCTTAACCTAACCCTATCTCCCCAACCTTAACACTGACCCTTCCCTAACCCTAACTCCCCAACCTTAACCCTAACACAACCCTAATCCTAACTCCCCAACCTTAACCCTAACCCTAACTCCCCAAACCTAACCCTGACTCCCCAACCCTAACCCTAACTCCCCAAACTTAACCCTAACCAAACCCTAACCCTAACTCCCCAACTTTAACACTAACCGTACACTCACCACCCAACCTTAACCATAACCCAACCCTAACCCTAACTCCCCAACCTTAACCTTAACCCAACCTTAACCCTAACTCTCAACCCTAACCCTAACTCCCCAACCTTAACCCTAACCCTAACTCCCCAAACTTAAACCTATCCCAACCCTAACCATAACTCCCCAATGTTAACACTAACAGTACCCTCACCACCCAACCTTAACCTTAACCTAACCCCAACCCTAACTCCTCAACCTTAACCCTAACCCAACCCTAACCTCTAACTCCCCAACCTAACCCCTAATAACACCTTAACCCCTAATTCTGGTGGCAGTAACTCGGAAATGCACCCTAACAATACAGTAACTCTACCACTACCAGTACCGCCTAACCCAAACTCTAAACATACATACATACATCTAAACATACCTTTACCTTAAACCCTAACCTGAACCCTAACCCTAACCCAATCAGCACTCTCATCTTCTGATCTCACAGAAGGCCAGAAGCAAATCCGAGAGAAGATGCTTGACTTGATGACTGTGCTGCTTGAGGTGAAGCTGTGACCTCCTGGTGGCGCTACAACAAAAGTGGGAGCATCGACCTGAATATGATGAGCTTTTATTCTGTTCTGTAAAGAGAAACAGACACCAAAGTTACGCCACACCTCCAATGTTAGGCCACACCTTCCACAGAAAAAGAAGAAGAGAGAAACGTGACGTTGCCATCACTCACTTTGTTCCTCCCACCCTCTGTGAAATCTTCGTGGTCGTCCTCATCATAATTACCTCTCAATTTGTGCATCACCAATTAGCAACAAGCGCTGGTCACCATGACGCCTTTTAATCACATGTATGACCTTCAACACCTCAATGGAGCCTGTCCTCCTCCTCCTCATCACCATCAAAGGTCCACCTGGGACACCCTTTGATGTCTCCTCATCATCCTCAAGTGATACCTTGAAGTGTTGTCTGTTCATCCCAGTTTTTGTTTGTGCTGATGGTTAATCAGCAGATCAGGAACTGTTAGCCGCGTGGACTCACCCGCCACACAAAAACAAAGAAGGAGGTTTTCTCTCAAATGTGTTTGTTATTCTTGAGGTTATTTAATTAGTGATGAATTCAGAGGACACGCCCATGTTTCTCCCGGGCATGTCAGATAGATGGTAACTTGCAGGATCATGGACCGGGTGTCCAGATCCAAGGTGGTTCTGCACTGTGCTGGATGCTGTGATGTGCGGCATGCAATAAGGACAACAGAGGACTTACTATTAGCTTGACAATATTTTACATTGTTATTTATTTTGATAGAAGCTGTACTTTATTTTGGTTTTCCAACCCAAATCAGAAAAAAGTTGGGACTCTAAAGTATTTACCGCTTTGTGATGTTGTCGTTCCTTCTCAGACAAGTTTTTCCATTGAGGACATCATGTGATGAAGGAGTTCATGTGTTATTTTGCCCCATAGTTCCTGACCACACTATACGCTTCCACTGTGTGATGGTCCAACCCAGATGCCACCGAGTCCAGAGAGGTCAACGCTGCTTCTAGATGTAAGGCCTCTGTTTTTACAGTAAAATACATTGTAGTGCTTGACAAAGGTTTCCCAAAGTAATCTCTTGCCCATGTGGTTATATCAGCTATTGATGAATGACTGCTCAATGTAGTGCTGTCTGAAGGATCGGACATCACAGATATTCAGTTTAGGTTTGGGCACATTATACACTGAAATTCCTTCAGATTCCTTGATTTGTTTTAAGACATTCTGTAGTGTAGAAAGAGAGAAATATGTAAATCTCTCCTGCCATCTTTCTTTCAGGAACATTGTTTTTAAACATTTCAATATTCTCACACACCTGTCGACAAACTGGAGATCTTTTGACCATCTTTGTTCCTCAGACTAAGTTTTTATGGATATTGCTTTTGCACCATATCATGATTACAGTCACCTGTTTAAAATAAGATCATTTTTTAGTTGTTTTTACCCCATTATCAGCCCTAAATTGATCCCATCTCAACTTATTTTTTTATGTTTTGCAGAAATGGTTGAATATTAACAAATTAAATGTATGAATGAATGAATGAGGTGGGCTTCATAGATAATTGGCAAAGCTTCTGGGGAAAACCTGGTCTTGTTAGGAGAGACGGCATCCATCCCACTTTGGATGGAGCAGCTCTCATTTCTAGAAATCTGGCTAATTTTCTTAAATCCTCCAAACCGTGACTATCCAGGGTTGGGACCAGGAAGCAGAGTTGTAGTCTTACACACCTCTCTGCAGCTTCTCTCCCCCTGCCATCCCCTCATTACCCCATCCCCGTAGAGACGGTGCCTGCTCCCAGACTACCAATAACCAGCAAAAATCTATTTAAGCATAAAAATTCAAAAAGAAAAAATAATATAGCACCTTCAACTGCACCACAGACTAAAACAGTTAAATGTGGTCTATTAAACATTAGGTCTCTCTCTTCTAAGTCCCTGTTGGTAAATGATATAATAATTGATCAACATATTGATTTATTCTGCCTAACAGAAACCTGGTTACAGCAGGATGAATATGTTAGTTTAAATGAGTCAACACCCCCGAGTCACACTAACTGTCAGAATGCTCGTAGCACGGGCCGGGGCGGAGGATTAGCAGCAATCTTCCATTCCAGCTTATTAATTAATCAAAAACCCAGACAGAGCTTTAATTCATTTGAAAGCTTGTCTCTTAGTCTTGTCCATCCAAATTGGAAGTCCCAAAAACCAGTTTTATTTGTTATTATCTATCGTCCACCTGGTCGTTACTGTGAGTTTCTCTGTGAATTTTCAGACCTTTTGTCTGACTTAGTGCTTAGCTCAGATAAGATAATTACAGTGGGCGATTTTAACATCCACACAGATGCTGAGAGTGACAGCCTCAACACTGCATTTAATCTATTATTAGACTCTATTGGCTTTGCTCAAAAAGTAAATGAGTCCACCCACCACTTTAATCATATCTTAGATCTTGTTCTGACTTATGGTATGGAAATAGAAGACTTAACAGTATTCCCTGAAAACTCCCTTCTGTCTGATCATTTTTTAATAACATTTACATTTACTCTGATGGACTACCCAGCAGTAGGGAATAAGTTTCATTACACTAGAAGTCTTTCAGAAAGCACTGTAACTAGGTTTAAGGATATGATTCCTTCTTTATGTTCTCTAATGCCATATAACAACACAGTGCAGAGTAGCTACCTAAACTCTGTAAGGGAGATAGAGTATCTCGTCAATAGTTTTACATCCTCATTGAAGACAACTTTGGATGCTGTAGCTCCTCTGAAAAAGAGAGCTTTAAATCAGAAGTGTCTGACTCCATGGTATAACTCTCAAACTCGTAGCTTAAAGCAGATAACCCGTAAGTTGGAGAGGAAATGGCGTCTCACTAATTTAGAAGATCTTCACTTAGCCTGGAAAAAGAGTCTGTTGCTCTATAAAAAAAGCCCTCCGTAAAGCTAGGACATCTTTCTACTCATCACTAATTGAAGAAAATAAGAACAACCCCAGGTTTCTTTTCAGCACTGTAGCCAGGCTGACAAAGAGTCAGAGCTCTATTGAGCTGAGTATTCCATTATCTTTAACTAGTAATGAGTTCATGACTTTCTTTGCTAACAAAATTTTAACTATTAGAGAAAAAATTACTCATAACCATCCCAAAGACGTATCGTTATCTTTGGCTGCTTTCAGTGATGCCGGTATTTGGTTAGACTCTTTCTCTCCGATTGTTCTGTCTGAGTTATTTTCATTAGTTACTTCATCCAAACCATCAACATGTTTATTAGACCCCATTCCTACCAGGCTGCTCAAGGAAGCCCTACCATTATTTAATGCTTCGATCTTAAATATGATCAATCTATCTTTGTTAGTTGGCTATGTACCACAGGCTTTTAAGGTGGCAGTAATTAAACCATTACTTAAAAAGCCATCACTTGACCCAGCTATCTTAGCTAATTATAGGCCAATCTCCAACCTTCCTTTTCTCTCAAAAATTCTTGAAAGGGTAGTTGTAAAACAGCTAACTGATCATCTGCAGAGGAATGGTCTATTTGAAGAGTTTCAGTCAGGTTTTAGAATTCATCATAGTACAGAAACAGCATTAGTGAAGGTTACAAATGATCTTCTTATGGCCTCGGACAGTGGACTCATCTCTGTGCTTGTTCTGTTAGACCTCAGTGCTGCTTTTGATACTGTTGACCATAAAATTTTATTACAGAGATTAGAGCATGCCATAGGTATTAAAGGCACTGCGCTGCGGTGG
Source organism: Thalassophryne amazonica (assembly GCF_902500255.1). Classification (NCBI taxonomy): domain Eukaryota; kingdom Metazoa; phylum Chordata; class Actinopteri; order Batrachoidiformes; family Batrachoididae; genus Thalassophryne; species Thalassophryne amazonica. The sequence continues at coordinate 495,684 of NC_047115.1, read as the reverse complement.
TTTGAATCATATTTGTCTAATAGATTACAATTTGTTCATGTAAATGGGGAATCTTCTTCACAGACTAAAGTTAATTATGGAGTTCCACAAGGTTCTGTGCTAGGACCAATTTTATTCACTTTATATATGCTTCCCTTAGGCAGTATTATTAGACGGTATTGCTTAAATTTTCATTGTTACGCAGATGATACCCAGCTTTATCTATCCATGAAGCCAGAGGACACACACCAATTAGCTAAACTGCAGGATTGTCTTACAGACATAAAGACATGGATGACCTCTAATTTCCTGCTTTTAAACTCAGATAAAACTGAAGTTATTGTACTTGGCCCCACAAATCTTAGAAACATGGTGTCTAACCAGATCCTTACTCTGGATGGCATTACCCTGACCTCTAGTAATACTGTGAGAAATCTTGGAGTCATTTTTGATCAGGATATGTCATTCAAAGCGCATATTAAACAAATATGTAGGACTGCTTTTTTGCATTTACGCAATATCTCTAAAATCAGAAAGGTCTTGTCTCAGAGTGATGCTGAAAAACTAATTCATGCATTTATTTCCTCTAGGCTGGACTATTGTAATTCATTATTATCAGGTTGTCCTAAAAGTTCCCTAAAAAGCCTTCAGTTAATTCAAAATGCTGCAGCTAGAGTGCTGACGGGGACTAGAAGGAGAGAGCATATCTCACCCATATTGGCCTCTCTTCATTGGCTTCCTGTTAATTCTAGAATAGAATTTAAAATTCTTCTTCTTACTTATAAGGTTTTGAATAATCAGGTCCCATCTTATCTTAGGGACCTCGTAGTACCATATCACCCCAATAGAGCGCTTCGCTCTCAGACTGCAGGCTTACTTGTAGTTCCTAGGGTTTGTAAGAGTAGAATGGGAGGCAGAGCCTTCAGCTTTCAGGCTCCTCTCCTGTGGAACCAGCTCCCAATTCAGATCAGGGAGACAGACACCCTCTCTACTTTTAAGATTAGGCTTAAAACTTTCCTTTTTGCTAAAGCTTATAGTTAGGGCTGGATCAGGTGACCCTGAACCATCCCTTAGTTATGCTGCTATAGACGTAGACTGCTGGGGGGTTCCCATGATGCACTGTTTCTTTCTCTTTTTGCTCTGTATGCACCACTCTGCATTTAATCATTAGTGATCGATCTCTGCTCCCCTCCACAGCATGTCTTTTTCCTGGTTCTCTCCCTCAGCCCCAACCAGTCCCAGCAGAAGACTGCCCCTCCCTGAGCCTGGTTCTGCTGGAGGTTTCTTCCTGTTAAAAGGGAGTTTTTCCTTCCCACTGTAGCCAAGTGCTTGCTCACAGGGGGTCGTTTTGACCGTTGGGGTTTTACATCATTATTGTATGGCCTTGCCTTACAATATAAAGCGCCTTGGGGCAACTGTTTGTTGTGATTTGGCGCTATATAAAAAAAAAATTGATTGATTGATTGATTGATGAATGAATGAACGAATGAATGAATGTATGAATCACAGTTGGGTTGTTTGTTTCTTATGCTGTATATATACACACTCAACAAAAATATAAACGCAACACTTTTGGTTTTGCTCCCATTTTGTATGAGATGAACTCAAAGATCTAAAACTTTTTCCACATACACAATATCACCATTTCCCTCAAATATTGTTCACAAACCAGTCTAAATCTGTGATAGTGAGCACTTCTCCTTTGCTGAGATAATCCATCCCACCTCACAGGTGTGCCATATCAAGATGCTGATTAGACACCATGATTAGTGCACAGGTGTGCCTTAGACTGTCCACAATAAAAGGCCACTCTGAAAGGTGCAGTTTTATCACACAGCACAATGCCACAGATGTCGCAAGATTTGAGGGAGCGTGCAATTGGCATGCTGACAGCAGGAATGTCAACCAGAGCTGTTGCTCATGTATTGAATGTTCATTTCTCTACCATAAGCCGTCTCCAAAGGCGTTTCAGAGAATTTGGCAGTACATCCAACCAGCCTCACAACCGCAGACCACGTGTAACCACACCAGCCCAGGACCTCCACATCCAGCATGTTCACCTCCAAGATCGTCTGAGACCAGCCACTCGGACAGCTGCTGAAACAATCGGTTTGCATAACCAAAGAATTTCTGCACAAACTGTCAGAAACCGTCTCAGGGAAGCTCATCTGCATGTTCGTCGTCCTCATCGGGGTCTCGACCTGACGGGCAAATGCTCACATTCACTGGCGTTTGGCATGTTGGAGAGGTGTTCTCTTCACGGATGAATCCCGGTTCACACGGTGGCAAATGGTGGTCACACCAGATACTGACTGGTATCCCCCCCCCAATAAAACAAAACTGCACCTTTCATAGTGGCCTTTTATTGTGGGCAGTCTAAGGCACACCTGTGCACTAATCATGGTGTCTAATCAGCATCTTGATATGGCACACCTGTGAGGTGGGATGGATTATCTCAGCAAAGGAGAATTGCTCACTATCACAGATTTAGACTGGTTTGTGAAAAATATTTGAGGGAAATGGTGATATTGTGTATGTGGAAAAAGTTTTAGATCTTTGAGTTCATCTCATACAAAATGGGAGCAAAACCAAAAGTGTTGCGTTTATATTTTGGTGAGTGTATATATATATATATAGAGAGAGAGAGAGAGAGAGAGAGAGAGAGAGAGAGAGAGAGAGAGAGAGAGAGAGAGAGAGAGAGAGAGAGAGAGCATAGTTTTCCTGTTTTTGGTGAAGAAAAGGTTTATATTTTTTCTTATCCTGAATTAAAATCCTCAGTGTTTCCAAATCCATATTTGACAATAATAAAATGAATCCTCACCTCCTGTGGTACTTTGGGGATGAAAAAACCAAACTGAGGCAATGAAGAATTCCACACGGTCACATGCCGACTGCACTCACGTTCATATGGTTTTAATTTGGAGGTTGCTGTAATTGTTCTGGCTTCAGTAGCCGTGGCGACAGAGCAGGCTGTGAGCGCTGCGTTCAACAGCAGTCAGAAATAAACTCCACTTCAACACGTGCAAATGTGATGCAAACCTACCGATCTGTTTCACTTCTCCAGTTTTGACGACACAAATGCAGTTCTGTGTGTTTTTTTTTTTTTGTTCGTCATCTCAGCAGAACTCAAGGACTCTCTGGAGAGACCTGGAACCAAAGACAGCCAGTCTTTGGTTCTAATGGTATGGTCTCAAAACATACAGTCAGATGGAAGCACCAGGACCCCTACAACCTGGACCTTCATTCTCCTACGGAGACCTCAGTAACCACCTCAGTCCAGTGACCACATGACTCCGTGAGCTTGCCCTAAACCTCTCTGGACCTCACAGGCTGAGCTCCATGTCATGAGTCTCCCCCAAAAAGTTCATCATAGGAAGATGTTAAAAGCCTGTATTTTCATCCGTATCCATACAAATCCAGATTCTCCAACTTCTCATGCAACCTCCTGAGTGCTGCAGTCAGACATCACGAAGCTCTTGATGCCAATACATCTGCAGAAGAATGAAGGTCCAAGCCTTTAGGATCCTGGTACTTCCTGTCTGACTGACCCGGACTCTAACCGGTGACCTCAGGTGATGACCAACAGTTTCAAGTTGCTTTCTGACTCTTTGAAATCATCACACTGAAATAAAATCCATTTTGCTCTGAAAAATTGCTGCCAACATGTGATCATGACTCAGTTCCTGCAGACAGGCTACAGGGTCCTGAACTCACCATGTCTCAGGCTGGTGTTGGTTGTCATGGTGCCAGAGATGCTTGCTAAGCCCCGCCCCCCTGTGTCCCGCCGCTGACTCAGTGTGGAGATGAAGGTGCCCAGAGACGGAAACGGCGGCTTGGCTCCGTGCCCCAAACCCTGGTGCAGTAAGATGACATCATCACTAAAACAACACTGACGACTGAGCGAACAAGAAACACGACGTGGAGCCAAAAACAGGAAACGTACAGAGGTGGCACCCGGTCGCCCTGATCCGTAAGTGGAGAGCCAACCTGCTTACAGAGAAAAACAAACCCCAGCTACCTTACTGACACAAAGCACCAACAGCAGGCAAAAAACATAAAAAAAAATAAAACTGCAAAAGTACTATTTATAGCAAATTTCTGTATTTGAGCTTCATATTTTTCTTTATTAAAATTCAATTCAATTTATTTTCATTTATATAGCGCCAAATCACAACAGAGTTGCCTCAAGGCGCTTCACACAAGTAAGGTCTAACTTTACTAACCCCCAGAGCAACAGTGGTAAGAAAAAACTCCCTCTAATGATTTGAGGAAGAAACTTCAAGCAGACCAAACTCAAAGGGGTGACCCTCTGCTTGGGCCATGATACAGACACAAATTACAGAACAATTCACCAAACGAATCAGCAGGAAATTTTGGGAGTCCATGCTGGTGCACAGGAGGGAAGGGTTGCAGAAGAAGACACCACACCCATCTTTGGATGGAGCCGCACCTCAAACAGAGAAAAAAAAACAAGGCATCAGAATGATACGGAAGCATACTGCATTCACTGGATAAAAAAAAAAAAATTGACCACTCATCTTGTAATTAAGAGAAAAGATCAGTGGGTAAAATGTTTTATATACATACTTCCGTACTTCCAGTCCCTCAGTACAGAAGCGGGCTGAGGTTAGCCGGTGATAACGCACTGTAATCAAACACAAAGTGTGGATTTTCCCCTCAGGTGCTCCTGAATGAATGTCCAGGGGGCATCTCACCAAAATGAGATGTGTCTTGTTCCCCTCCATACTTCAACCTTTCACTCACACAGCCCCACCGACCACTGAGGGACAAAGCGGGGCTCATTCTCAGCCGGGCACATGTCAGTGTGGGTGCCCGCCTTGCTGGAAAGTTCATTCATCCAGGAACAGTTTTGGGGAAAATTCACATTTTGTGTGCGCGTGGTGTGTGATCACAGTGCAGTGTCGGAGGTTACAAATTGTCCGATTTTCGATTATGACTCGGGAATTCTCACGCTTGTCATACTGAGGGACTGGAAGTACGGAAGCCCATCATACAGAAGCAATCACACACACACACACACACACACAAAATAAATAAATAAAAATAAAAATAGCCTGATCTCATAATTACAGATCTTTTCTTGTAATTACAAGATCAGTGGACAAATTTTTTTATCCAGTGAATGCAATACACTTCTGCAGAAAGACAGCAATTACAGTATAATTTCTCAGCATTAAGCAACAAGAAAAACAGAAGAAATACTAGTGTGATCCCCGGCCACTAGCCCTAAACCTCACTAACAGACCCAGAATTTAGGTAAAGTTGAGACCGCGGCACGCCCTGTTTATTAATAAAATGAATTTAAAAGAGTAAAAAGCATAGTAACATACTATGCTAGTATGCTAGGCATATGAAATGGAAAATAAGTGTGTCTTAAGTCTGGACTTGAAAGTCTTCACAGAATTTATTGCATTATTCTGTAGTCTCTGGTTTTGTCGTTCTGTTCATTTCTTTTTTGGCATAGTTTTAGTTTATGTTGTCACCTCATTATTGGTTATTGCATTTACTTTTATATTTTAATCAGTATCAGTTATGTTCTAGTTTTGATTATAATCATTGATCTTCTTGTTCCCCACTATTTACTTTAGTCACATTATTTCCTAGTTTTTTCCCTTTTGTTTTGTTCACGTTAATTACTGTTTGTTGAACACCTCACATTTTGCACCATTGGTTTTTCAGTCACTTAGATATCTTGCCCCAGTTCACTTTGCTTTTGTCTCACTGCACTCTCTTGCACTTACCTTTGTCTTCCCCAGCCATGCTCCCTTCCAAACCCTTCCACACACCTGCACTTCATCACACCTTGATTAGTGTGCTCCCTATTTAAGCCCCCACAGTCTTACAGCTCACTGCCAGATTGTTGATTTCATGTTACTTTCCAGCCTTCATCTCATGCTTTGTTTTGTCCTGTTTTGGCTGCTGGTATTTTGACTTTGCCTGTTTTTGACCTCGAGTTTGTCTTGCCTCTGATAGCCCTCACACTGTGTATTTTGACCTGTGCCTATTTATTGACTACGCCTCAGCCTCTCGTCTGCTACCTCTGCCACACTGCTGGACCACACGTGTACTGACCACCTCCCTGTTGTACTCATTAAACCTCTTTTTGAACTCTATCACTCGTGTGAGTTCGCAGTTGTGTCCATACAGTTTGTGCCATGCCTGATACTTCACTATATTTTGCAGGTGGAAGAAAGCAGTTCTCGTAATATGTCTAATGTGGAGATGAAAGGACAATGCAAGATCAAAAAGGTTCCTCACTTTCTCAGTGTGATGTATGACACACAAGCCTAGGCTAAGTGTTAGCTGGTCACATTGATGACGATGTGTCACTGGACCAAGAACCATCATTTCAGTCTTATCAGAGTTTCAAAGCAGGAAATTGCTAGACATCCAACTTGTCACTGATGCAAGGCAATCTTCTAAGGATTTTATGTGGATGAGATTCCCAGCAGTTATCAGCATGTATAACTGAGTATCATCACCATAGCAGTGAAAGGTAATCCCAAAACGCCACAATATGTGCCCAAGGGCTGCTATATAAAGGGAGAAAAGCAGGGGGGCTAAGACGGATCCCTGTGGAACCCCAAATTTCATGTCACTAAGGTTAGAGGTAGTGTTACTGTACAAAACACAGTGAGAACGACTGGTCAAGCATGATGTCAACCATGCAAGGGCACTCCCAGTAATCCCAAAATGATTTTCCATCTTATCGAGTAGAATATGATGATACACGGTATCAAACGCAGCACTGAGATCCAACAGCAACAGAACCGTAGTGGTGTCCGAATCCATTGCAAGCAGAAGATTATTCACCACTTTAGTGAGAGCCGTCTCTGTGGAATGATATTTTCTACAAGCAGACTGCAGTGGCTCAAAGAGATTAAAAATTGTAGTTTCCATACCACTGTCGCCTGTGTTCTTGCTCTGGGGGTTGGTAAGGTTAGACCTTACTTGAGTGAAGTGCCTTGAGGCAACTTTGTTGTTATTTGGCGCTATATAAATGAAAATAAATAAAATTGAAATAGTTATTTTCAGTGTTTTTAATCTTCATATTTGTATGAAAATTATAGTTATATCCATCATTTTATCTTCATATTTTTATTAGATTGATTGTTATTTTCAGTGTTTTCATCTTTATATTTGTATAAAAATTACTGTTATTTTCACTGTTTTCATCTTCATATTTGTATGAAAATTATAGTTATATCCAGTATTTTTATTTTCATATTTTTATTACATTTATTGATATTTTCAGTGTTTTCATTTTTATATTTGTAGGAAAATTATAGTTATTTTCAGTGTTTTTCATCTTCATATTTGTATGAATTATTGTTATTTTCAGTGTTTTTAATCTTCATAATTTAATTAGATTCATGGTTATTTTCAGTGTTTTTCATCTTCATATTTTTTTAATTAGATTTATGGTTATTTTCAGTGTTTTTCATCCTCTTAGTTTTAAAATGATAGCTATTGTCAGTGTTTCTCATCTTCATATGTTGTTTTTCATCTTCATATTTGTATTAACATCGTTATTTTCAGTGTTTTTCATCTTCATATTTTTTAAATTAGATTTATGGTTATTTTCAGTGTTTTTCATCCTCACAGTTCTAAAATGATAGTTACTGTCAGTATTTCTCATCTTCATGTGTTTATTATATTTGTAGTTATTTTCAGTGTTTTTATCTTCATATTTTTTATATAGTTATAGTTTGTTCAGTGTTTTTCATCTTCATATTTTTATTAGATTTATGGTTATTTTCAGTGATTTTCATCTTTATATTTGTATTAAAATTATAGTTATTTTCAGTGATTTTCATCTTTATATTTGTATTAAAATTATAGTTATTTTCAGTCTTTCTCATCTTCATATTTTTATATAATTGTAGTTATTTTCATTGTTTTTCAGCCACATATTAATTTTAAAATTATACTTATTTTCAGTTTTCATTTTCATATCTTTTAATTAGTTATTTTCATTGTTTTCCATTATCATATTTGTATTAAAATTATAGTTATTTTCAGTGCTTTTCATCTTCATATTTTTATTATAATTACAGTTATTTTCAATTTTCATTTTCAGATTTTTTTTATTAGAATTACAGTCATTTTCAGTGTTTTTCATCTTCATATTTTTATTAAAATTAGTTATTTTCAGTTTTCATATTCATATTTTTATTTTGTTTTCTTCATATTTTTATTATAATTAGTTTTCATCTTCATGTTTTTTATAATTAGTTATTTTCACGATTCTTCCATGTTTTATTTTCATCCCTGTTCATATAAAATCACACAAAAAAAAAGAAAGAAAAGCATTATATTAGGTGACTGCATGATTTAGTTAAGACTTTTATGTTTTATTGCAGTTGATAAAACTGCAATAAAACATAAAATATATGAATCTTATATGAATCTTCTTTGGTGTCAGAATATAACTTTGACGTGTTTTTATTTTTATTTTTGGGATCTTTGTGGATGCTCAGTGATACTGTCACTCATCTGAATCAAACCTCCACTTACATTTTTCACACAGGCGAGTTTTCCTCTGTTTTGTGCGAGACACGCTGCTGCTGCCTGCACATGTGCAAATACACGCTCACTGATAAACTATGATTAAAATGGAACGAGATGAAAAAAATAAGCCCTGGAATATTAAAGGATAGAAGTGAACTCAAATCAATGTGTCTTCTATTGTGGGTGCGGCTGTTTTTGGGTGGAGTTGCTGTGAGCGGTGATATGAATGTGCACACTCAAAATACGGATGAAATCTTTAAAGAGTTCACGTAATCAGGACCATATATATTCGGACGTGGACACAGCTTTTATTATTTCAGCTGGCACATTTGAAAGTATGATGCCATAGTGATGAAGGGCCGACTGATATTTGGTCATATACAGGTGTATGTAAAGGTTTGGTCACCCCTGATAATTTTCATGATTTTCCTTCATAAATCATTGGTTGTCTGGATCAGAAATTTCAGTTAAATATATCATATAGCAGACAAACACAGTGATATTTGAGAAGTGAAATGAAGTTTATAGGATTTACAGAAAGTGTGCAATAATTATTTAAACAAAATTGGGCGGGTGCATAAATTTGGGCACCCTTGTCATTTTATTGTTTTGAATACATTTAGCACTAATTATTGGAACACAAAATTGGTTTGGTAAGCTTATTGACCCTTGACCTCCTTACACAAGTGAATCCAATCATGAGAAAGGGTATTTAAGGTGGCCATTTGCAAATGTTTCTCCTCTTTGCATCTCTTCTAATGAGTGGCAACATGGAAGCCTCTAAACAACTCTCAAATGACCTGAAAACAAGGATTGTTCAACATCATGGTTTAGGGGAAGGATACAAAAAGCTATCTCAGAGATTTCAGCTGTCAGTTTCCACTGTGAGGAACATAGTGAGGAAATGGAAGACCACAGGCACAGTACTAGTTAAGGCCCGAAGTAGCAGGCCAAGAAAAATCTCAGATAATCCTATAAACTTCATTTCACTTTTCAACTATCACTGTGTTTGTGTGCTATATGTTATATTTAATCTCAATCTCAATCTCAATTAATTTATAAAGCACTTTAAAATGCATACCAACAACCAAAGCGCTGTACACCACAAGAACAGGCAAGTTAAAATAAATAAATAAATAAACCACAGTTAAAAGCAGAAACACTAAAAAAAAAACATGTCAAACTGCATTAAAAGCCAAAGAGAAGAAATGTGTTTTAAGAGAAGATTTAAAAACAGAGAGAGAATCAGCCTTCTTAATGTGCAAAGGAAGATCATTCCACAGTCTTGTGGCAACGACTGAAAAAGCTCGGTCACCTCTACGCTTCCTCTGTGACCTTGGGATAACCAACAGTGACAAATCAGCTGACCTGAGTGAGCGTGAAGGGACATATAAATGGAGCAGGTCAGACAGATACAGCGGGGCAAGGCCATGAAGACATTTAAAAACAAATAAAAGAATTTTAAAATCAATTCTAAAACAAACTGGGAGCCAATGAAGTGAGGCCAAAACCGCTGTAATGTGCTCGCACCTTCTAACACCAGCCAAAAGTCAAGCAGCAGCATTCTGCACCATCTGTAGGCGAGTAAGCAGAGTCTGATTCAGCCCAATATAAAGTGCACTGCAATAGTCCAGGCAATTAGTGATAAAAGCATGGATTAAAATCTCAAAATGATGCCGTGTAAAAAATCGCTTCACCTTGGCCAGTTGTCTAAGTTGATAGAAACTAGACTTGACTACTGACCTAATCTGAGCATCGAATTTAAGATCACTGTCCAGTTTTACACCCAGGTTTATTGCTGTCTGTGTCAGATACTGACTCATGGGACTCAGATCAACAATGATTTTGGAAGTGTCACTAGGTCCAAACAGCAGCACCTCAGTCTTTTTATCATTCAGGTGTAGAAAATTTATGGACAACCATGCCTTAATGTCACCAATGCACTCTAGGAGATGGTTCTCAGAGTATGCATTATGCTGCTTCAGTGGCAGATAAATCTGACAGTCATCAGCATAAAAATGAAATGAGATATCATGTCTCCTAAAAATGTATCACATTGGGAGTAGATACAGAGAAAAAATAAGAGGGCCAAGTATGGAGCCTTGAGGCACCCCACATGTAAAGGGCACTGCACAAGATTCAACAGCTTCAATGCAGACACAGAAACTTCTCTCTGATAGTAGGAGCTAAACCAATCTATAACAACACCCTTAATGCCCACCCAGTATTCCAGGTGAGACAAGAGGATCTGATGGTCCACTGTATCGAAGTCCGCTGTCAGGTCCAACAGGACTAAAACAACACAATGACCAGAATCAGTAGCTAAAAAATATTGTTAAAAACCCACAACAGTGCCGACTGAATAGCGTGACGAGATTTAAAACCAGACTAAAACAACTCCAGGGTGTCATGATTATTAAGAAAAGAACTCAACTGGCAGTAAACAATTTTTTTTCGAAATTTTAGCGAGTAAAGGAAGTTTGGAAATTGACCTAAAATTGGAAAGTTCAGAAGAATCTAAGCCAGGTTTCTTAATAAGTGGGGTTACCACTGTATTCTTGAAACTGGTAGGCACTATTCCATTAACCAAACTCCCATTAATAATATTCAATACAAATGGTGCCAACAACTTTAAGAAGACGAGGTGGCAAAGGGTCATTTGGAGAACCAGCAGGCTTCATATGATCAATAATATGTCTCAAAGACGGCAAACTGACAGACTCAAACTGGTCAAAAACAGCTGAGCATGTCACAGAGATAGAAGGGTCATAAACAGGAGAACTAATGAGGGCCCTAATACCAGCAACCTTTCTAAGAAAAAAACTCATAAAATTCTCACACAATTCAGTGGAGCTCTCGAGACAATCCAATTGTGGTGCACGTAAAACAGAATTTACAATCTTAAAAAGAACACGAGGATTATGACAGTTCGAAGCAATAACATCAGAAAAGTACTTAAATTTAGCAGCCTTCATAGTTTTCTAATAAAAACGCCAACAGTCACGCAGTAACTGGAAGGACAACTGAAGTCTGTCCTTCTTCCACTTTCGCTCAGCTCTCCTACACTCGCGCCTGACAGTGCGTGTAACATCATTTATCCAAGGCTCAGAGCAACGTTTGGAAGATTTCATTTTCAATGGAGCCACGGTATCTAAGACAGTCTGACAGATCAAGTTGAATCAAGAGGTGAAGGAGTCAACATCTAAATTAAAGCCGAGACTCAGAATGGCTGATCGCAGCGTTAAAGGCAGCAGAGAACTGAGCAGCAGTGGAAAAATTAAAAACACGACAGGTCTGAGTAGGAGCGCAAGATTTCACCATATGACAAAAAGGAGACATGTCAAAAACAATGGGCATATGGTCCAAAAAAACAGCATCATAAACCTCTAAATTAGAAACAGTAAAACCATAAGTTAAAACAAGATTGAGAATGTGCCCATGTTCCTGTGTCAGACGAGACACAGACTGCACAAAATTAAAAGAATCAATCAAATCTAAAAAATCATTGGCCAGCAGCTTCAGAGGACAGCAAACATGAATATTAAAATCACCAACTATTAAAATCCGATCATAGTTTGGCATTATTTGTGACAGAAAATCAGCAAAATCACTGTTAAAAACTTTGTTATACTTAGGGGGTCTGTAAACAACAGCGCACAACACTGGGAGGTCAGAGCGAAGGTCAAATAAGTGAGACTCAAAGCTGATATAAGATGTTGCCATATTGACCCGTTTACACTTATATTGTTCTTTGTAAACAGTCGCAGTGCCTCCACCGCGTCCAGATGTTCTCGGAGAGTTAAAATATGTGCAGTCAGGTGGCATAAGTTCACAGAAAGCACTATTTAACTTAAATTTCTGATCCAAACACCCAATGAAAATCATGGAAATCATCAGTGTGCCCAAACCTTCAGTCGACATGCAGAAATAATGCTAATTTTTGTTGGTAGTCGCCTGTTTTTAAGGGCCCTCAGTGATTGGACGGCTGTGCGCGGAGTTGTTTGAAAGCAAATTCCAAATATATCTGGACCTCAGTGTGCAGGAGCAGAACTTAAGGGGGAGAACCACAAACGTTTAGTGAGCGAGCGAGAGGATAAAAGGAGCAAAATCAGGAAGACGCTTAATCTCCCGTTCAAAATGAATCAGAGCCACGTTTCCACAGAAACGAGACCCAGAGGAAAAATCTGAAGTAAATTATAGCGCTGGCACTTTGCTGCTCTTTCCATGTCATTATATCATTTTGTGTGCAGCGACACAGAGGAGCACTCTCTGGAGACACAGGCTCCTCCTCCTTCCTGCCTCAACATCAACAGCCTGCAAATAATTATTATTTATCCTCAATCACGCTCCAGAATTAATGACGTCTGCATTTTAATTATTAGAGGACAGCTGCTGGGCTGGAACTCCACGCAACCATTCAAATGCTCTGGTTCCTCCTGGATCCCACAGCTGGACTCACAACAACCCGTCCAAACCGAACAAGACACCTGGTCCACCTCAGCTGGTTCTTCGGGACCTGGAGGAGCAGTGGTTCTGCTTAGATCACCAGCTTCAGTCTGGTGTCTGCCCACTCCTGAGTGGCTGAACACTCCTGACCGAGCTAATGTGTGGGTGGAGCAAAATGTGATGGACAGGCCAGTTCCTGGAGTTGGATTGAGGATGGTTCCTGGAATTGGTTTGAGGAAGGTCCCTGGAGTCAGCCTGGGGACAGTTTCTGGAGTTGGTCTGAGGACAGTTCCTGAAGTCGGCCTGGGGATGGTTCCTGGAGTCGGTCTGGGGACAGCCTTTTGACCTCACTTCCCTCTGGGGTCCAGTCGGGCTGAAATCCAAATGGCTAACGTGGAACTGTTCATCCTGTTTGATAAAGTTTTTATGGATCCTGTCCCTAAAAGTAACTGCTTCAGGTAGTCTTGCAACAACAGTGATCTTCTTATCCTCCGCTCATCAAAGATGACCTGGTTACTTCCAGCAGTGTAGCTGCTCACTACTGCCACCTGCTGTTTTGGAGAAGATGATAGCACATAATGCTCCTTTTTCACTGTGTTGAAGTTCATGTTCCACCAATGACTCCCCCTGGTGACACCTCCAAGAACAACAACAAACATGGTTTTGTCTCATTCTTTGTCTTATGACATCAAAAAGCTCTGACTGGGATGAAAGGCGGAGCTGGGACCGCCCTTCTAGTACGTTTCCGGGAGCGGAGCCACTTTTGGTGTTGGACTTCATGTGAGACTGAAGCTTTATAACATTTGCAGACACAAATGACAGACTGTTTACTGGCCAGAACCACCGGATTGGCACATTACTTCTCCCTGACAGAGACACATGACATCAGCCGGATCCACAGTCGAGATGATGTCATCAGGACTCACTGCTTCACCGTCACACGAAGTTTAAAAGACCAAACAATGACTCAGAACTGTTACTGTGTCGCACACTGCAGCACAAAAATACTGCGTTTGACTTAAAGCACATACATTACTCTGAAATATGAATGAGATTATTACTATTTTATAGAGTAAAATAAAAGACTCTGAATATTTTATATTACTTATAAATGTATTTTGTTGCAATTTAGCAAGTTTAATTTAAAAACTTTGAAGCACTTTTGTATTACTGTATAAACATTTCATTTATGAGTATAATTCACTGCTTGTGACTTTGTTGACTATCATTTAAATGTATTTATAATGAAATATTACTCAGTAATATTTTATTTTTACCCTATTATGTCTTTTTCACGTATTAAATGTTGTTTAGTTGAATATTTTTTTGTCCAAAATGCACATTAAAGTGTTTGATTTTGTCGGTTTTATCTCTTTTTGAATAACGATGATTTTTAATTAAAAAATTATAAGTTAATATAGCTGTGGATGTTTACGTATAATGAAATATTACTCAACAACGTTTTATTTTTACTCCATTATGTCTCGTTTTCACGTATTAAATGTAATTTATAAATATAACTAATAAAATGTAAATTAAAATATTATCACTGCGTCATAGATAGATAGATAGATAGATAGATAGATAGATAGATAGATAGATAGATAGATAGATAGATAGATAGATAGATAGATAGATAGATAGATAGATAGATAGATAGATAGATAGATAGATAGATAGATAGATAGATAGATAGATAGATAGATAGTTTCTTACAGCTGGAGCACAGTTGGAGTAGATGGGAGGCAGTTTGTCTCTGTCCATTCCTCCTCCGGACGGTGGACAGGGTTCTCCGTCCATCCTGTCCTTGGTTCCTCTGCGGGTCTTCACCTGCTCACATGGTTCCGCACCTTCTGCTCCCCAAACAAACCCGGACCGAACCGAGTCCGTCCAACAGGTGGGAGCTCCGTTACGCACAGACTGACGCGTAAACGTCTCCAAAGCCGCGCGTAAAGCTCCCGGCATGCACCGCGAAGACAGCGGAGGCGTCTCAGTGTGGAAAAAAGTAAAAATAGAAAGCTTTTAGAAGACCTTCATCAGCGGTCTGTGTCCGCTTCTCCTCCGTTTCCTCTTCTTTCTGTCCCGATCGGTGTCGTCTGCGTGGAAGGCAGCGCAGCTCAGAGCCGGCGCCATGTTCGGAGGAAGAGGGGAGGAGAGAGAACACACACACACACACACACACACACACACACACACACACACACACACACACACACACACACACACACACACACACACACGGGAAGTGAGATATTTCAGTTCACAATAAAAGGACGGGGATCAACAGACATAAGTTTCGTTGTTGTATGGTGGCTGTGGTGCAAACCAAATTTATATTAGAAAGCAAAATTACAAACGTTCAACCAAACAAACAAACAAACAAAAACAATCAAGATACAAAATAAGGGTTAGCAGAATAAATCTAAAATACATAAAAATCCTGACACTCATTTACTAAAGTTTGTGATGTAAAAATTCTTCAACAAGTTTCTGAAAAGAGTCATTAGATTATAACGGACTAGTAAATGTTGGGGAAAGTGTAGTGACACGGACCCACAACAGGGGGCGCAAATGAACGGTCAATAGATGAGCCAAAAGGTAACAATTTAATGTTGTGAATGTGCACAACGATTATACAGACAATCACAGAATCTGATAGTAGTCAATACACCAAGGTGACGTGTGGGCAGGCTCGAGGATAGAAGACGTCTGTCCTGAGAAGAGCCGTAACCACACGATTTCCACCGCCACAGAACCTGATGAATACTGGAGCCGCCAAGTCCCAAATTCCCAGGTGATCACCGTCCCCGACTGTCGGATCTGGTACTGCTGGCGAGGAGCACAAACAGTGAGATGTGGGTGTGTGCACACCCAGTAACAAAAACA